>NC_060905.1:16081339-16133839 GCF_014805685.1 Silurus meridionalis | reverse complement strand
ACAGTATATATATGTGTCATATTAGAGCAATATAACACTTATTTTTCATTTCAAAGGCTTCTGATCTATATATAAATTCAAAAGACTGATTAAAAAAAATCTATGAAAAGCCTATTGTAATATTCATTTAACATACACATGCATAAATATATATATATATATATATATATATATATATATATATATATATATATATATATATATATATATATATTTTTTTTTTTTTTTTTTTATTTTATTTTATTTTTTTTTTTTTTTTGTTTTTGTTTTTGTTTGTTTTTTTCAACTTATGAGAAAATTCCAATATATAGACACACACACATACACACACACACACACACACACACACACACACACACACACACACACACACACACACCATTTTACAGAACAATTTACACTGTCTCTGATTAAAAAGGATTGTCAGGACAGTGTGAGGACATCCTTCAGCACGCCTCACACTGTATTTCTTCTCAATTGTCAGATATTCAAAGCGTCATGAATAAAACATGATACATTAAACATGGCCATTTATTTTGTCCTATGCAATGTCTTAAGACCATTTTAGACCGTGCGATTAGAGCCATCTTTTAAGATTATTACCACACTGTAAAAGATCTTCACATTTAAACACAAGCCGAATTCTTTAACAAGGTTCAATAACACGTGTTCTACATGTCACATTGTGTGATGAAGATCCTTTAAGGATAGAGCTGGGATAAAATAAATGACTATGTCCTGTTAATACAATCAATCAGTGTAGAAACATTTTTTTACAGCCAGCAGGACGCAGGAACGTACTCCATATAGCCATTATAGGGGTTTTACGGGCCTGAAAACAAACTAAATAGTTAAATTTTCCTCCTGCTTGATTTTTGTCTTATACAAAACCATTCACAAAACCAGAAATATTTCAGAAATTCCACTTTGCACTTTAATGGATGTCAGAAATATAACTGGTAACGCCTATATTATATTATAAATAAGCGCATACAAATGTCATTTTAATTAACTTAAAAGCTTTTTTTTATTTGACTTTTATTCAATGAATTTATTTTGAGAACTACGTAGATTTTTTTTCTGTTTGTTTTCTGAATACTTGCTGAATGCACTCTTTTTATTTACTACTATATTTATTTATTTATTTATTTATTTAGATTTACATGGAGTGTCTTTAATGGACCAAATATTTCACTTCAGCTACCATCTGCCCAGACAAGTAAATAGGAGCTCCAGGAAATAAGGCTTCTATTAATAGAAACATTAATGTAATACTAACCTGTGATTGAAATGCAGTCCAGCAGAAGACTATAAAAGTCATACTACCAGAGGTGGGAAGTAACGAAGTACAAATACTTCGTTATTGTACTTAAGTAGATTTTTTCGGTATCAGTACTTTACTCCACTATTTATTTTTCAGACAACTTTTACCTTTTACTCATTACATTTTTACACAAATATCTGTACTTTTTACTTCTTACATTTTCAAAACAGACTCGTTACTTTAGTTTTAATCCATTGATTTGGTGAAATATTATTTTTTTATTTTCACTGCGTGCCGATTTCAGCCGAACAACCGATTTCCTGTCATTGCGCGTTCAATCCACTGGTGTATAAAGTCCTGACTCTCACTCACCACAGAAGGCAGTAAGAAGTTTGGGGTTAAAGTGGATGAGACAGAGAGAGTCAGTGATGTAAACATGACTGAGAACAGACACATTCCTGATCATCATCATCTTTTCTGCTTGTGTTCTATATGTGGATCTTCCGCCTGCACACATTCATTAGGTAACAACATTTTTTTATTAGTTTTGTATTAATATATATATAAATTATAAAATTATTTTAAACAGCACGAAATTTTTTCCTTTCTTTACTTAGATATAAAATAAATAAATTAACTCCAGATAAAAATATTTTTAATCAGTAAACTTTTGTTTTATTTTTGAGTCTCAAATCAAACACCAAAATCCGCCATGATTCTCATAATTTTTGTTTCGTTTTGTGGGTTTTTCCCTCATAATGACAATACATCATTTAAATCTGTAAAATGTCTATAATTTCATATATATAAGCTTCCTGACTTGACTTGAAGAGGTGCATTTTCTCCGGTATCACCTCATTAACTGTCCGTGTGGAAACATAGCAAAGGCTCTAAATGATGTCCACACGTCTCTGCACTGATATAGCCTTTATATTTAATCAATGTACATATGTTTACATATATATCACATGCTGTACATATGATACATGTTTAACACCTCCAAGCTGCCAGTTTTGGGCACCTGAGCAAGCCCTTAACTCACTACTGCTCATATAGTGAATGAGATCATTAAGAGTCGCTCGGGATAAACACTTCCAACAGGAAGTGGCTATATCTCGCTATCTTTGTCTCTCTATTTTCTCTATCTAATTGTCTCTGTGTCTCTTTTAGTAAATGTCTCTGTCTCACTGTATATGTCTGTCTATTGCTGTCTCTCTATTTGTTTCTCACTCTTTCTAATGCTGTGTCTGTGTCTCTTTGTCTTTGTCTCTGTCTTTCCTGCTTATTTACATGTCTAACAAAGTTTTGAGTTTTGAAGTAATGCCATTAGTGATCTATGATGAAAGACTTTCCTGGTTCGATTCTTACCTCTAGTTTCATATTGAACATTATAAGAAGTTTTTAAAAACAGAACAATGAAAGATCATTAAAATTGGTTGCTGGCAAATCATGGTATATCAGTGGTGCAGGTGTTGGAGATGTGGTTCTTGTACCTGAGTCACTTCTCATAGACTTCGAGTTACTGAGAGAATGTACAGGAAGGAGAAGTTTTGACCCTCTACCATCATGATCTAAGAGAAAACACTGGTCTCCTAACTATAGAAAAGCCAAGAGTCCAATAAGCAAAGGCTTGTTTGCCTCTCCTGTGTTGGTGTAATGGTCAGTGAAGTGGTCTCTGCTATCTGACTCACCTGGTTTGATTCCTTCCCCTTAGCCTTCCTTTAAATTGTTTAAAAAGTTTTTGAAAAGAACCAAAAAAGGTCCTAAAAATCAGGTTCTTGCAGGAGATCCTGTGGCTCAATTGAGAGAGCTTTACCTTTGGGTTGAGAGGTTGCCAGTTCAAACCCCAGCCAGGGCTCAAAGTTAAAAGTGTGGAAGGTTCTGGTGGCAGTAGCAAGGAAGGTGTCAGAAATGGCTATGTGGAAGGTTGGATGTGGTTTCGGAGGGCATATCCTGAAGCAGGGGGGCAATATCTGGGCAATGTCTGAGTAGCTGAAAACAGGGGGTTATGAAGCAAAAACGTTCAAAAAAGTTAGTTTTGCATATATAGGGAAAAATTCTGCCAAAACCATATCACCCTCACTTTTTCTGAGGCTGTGAAGCAGCAGATATTGACAGCCTTTGTTTACAGTCAACTACCTCATTGCTCACCAGACACTACTTTCACACAGCTTACCCAATGTGGGGACAAGCCCGATTCGAACCAGCAACCTCTGAGCCCAGAGGCAAAGCTTTTATCACAAAGCCATCAAGTCCCACAGCACACCTTCTTTTTTTGGGGGGGTTTATCGTTTGTTTCATGCTTCAAAGCAAGACATACAGACCAGACAGAAACACAGACCAGACAGAAACACAGAAAGCAGGATTCGAACCCTGAACCCCACCAACAGCAAAATACCAGTCTTAACCCACTGAACCATCGGGAAGAACCGGCTGCGATGATTGTTTAGAGGAGGTGTATATTTTCTTTTAAACCATTAACACAAGAATATAATGCAAAAGACAGACATAGGAAGGAAACCCATAACGTGACTAGCAGGGACAAAGCAGGATTCAAACCCTGATTCACACCATTAGCAAGGCACCAGCATTAACCCACTGAACCATCAGCTGGGAAGCTTGTTTAGAGCAGGTCTATCTTTCTTTTTAACCCATCAAAACAAGAATAAGAAGATGTAGGAATCAGGAATTTAACCTACCTCATGACTAGCAGACAGAAAGCCAGGTTTGAACCCTGACCACCAACATTAGCAAAGTACCAGTCTTAAACCACTAACCCCACTTGGTGAGGACAGGCTAGGAAACTTATTTAGAGCAGGCCTATCTTTCTTTTCAACCCATTAAAAACAAAAATATATCGCTAAAGAAAGATGTTGGAAGTGAATCCTGATCGTGACTGGCAGACAGAAAGCAGGATTCGAACCCTGAACCCCACCAAAAGCAAGAAACCTGATTTAACCCACTGAACCATCAGGGAAGACAGGCCAGGAAGGTTGTTTAGAGCAGGTCTATCTACCTTTAAACCATCAACACAAGACTATAAAGCTAAAGAAAGATTTAGGAAGCAGGTACATCGCAACTAGCAGGCCTCAAACCCTGATCCTCACCATCAGTGAGGAACCAGCCTTAACCCACTGAACCATGGAAGAGATCAGACTGGGAAGCATGTTTAGATGAGGCACAAGCCTTAAACCACTGAGCGACCACTGCTGAAAAGCATGTGTGATTTTTGGAGGGTTCATACTTTGTTTCATGCCAGTGCAGTACGAATATCTATCTATCTATCTATCTATCTATCTATCTATCTATCTATCTATCTATCTATCTATCTATCTATCTATCTATCTATCTATCTATCTATCTATCTATCTCTATGATGTGCGGTCCAGTTAACAGCTAAAACAGGTAGAAGTAATAACTACTTTTTACTTAAGTACATGTCAGAGCCAAAACTTCTTTACTTTTACTTAAGTAAAAAAGTTTAATCAGTACTTCAACTTTTACCAGAGTATTTTAAAACATGAGCATCAGTACTTCTACTTAAGTAAAGGATGTGTGTACTTTTGCCACCTCTGCATACTACTGATGATGATGATGATGATGATGATGAAACGCTTTAGATACGGTTAAGATAAAACGTAGCAAGTTTATTTTTCAGCAGAAGCTTGAAATGAGATTCCATAGATATATCAAACGACACCGCAGTATTTAGTTTACTGTATTTAAGGCTCAGACCAAAGAAAGCATGGTCTAAGCTGTAAAATATTAGCTTCTGGCAGGCTTGGGAAGAAGTTTGTTGGGATGTTCCTTTGAAAAATTGGTTTCTAAATGCAAATTCACAGTCTGTATATTCCATTCAGGAACACCATCTATGTATTTGTGAACCTATATATAGCTCTTGCAGGCGAAATGCATTTTTTATTAGCAAAGATCACACGTACTCCAAAAGCACACAACATGGAAAAAATCTTTCTAGATTGCCGCATATGGTCTGCCTTGTTTAATTCTCGTTATAATGTTTCCAACAAATATCCACTATGGATTATTTGTCCATCTCTTATGAATCTAGTGATTTCTCCAATAGGAGGTCAAAAATGAATTTTCTTTTTCAGTGTTAAAACCTCAGTGTTCTTCATTTTCCATTCAGTCACAGATAAGAGCATTCGAAACAGACTAAAATGATAAGCAAATTGTTCAGTAGGGTTGAGTGGAACATGTGACTAATATTAATTCATTTCATTCAATGGGTCCTGCATAACCTGTTAAAGAGGCTAATAATTCTTGATAAACGTTAGCACTTATGCTCTTTCCACTAGATCTTGCACGGATATCGTATTATCGGAAGCACTGAGTGTGACTCGATGACCACAATTAAGAAAATTTGCTGCGGGTTAAAATCACACTGCTCAGAAAATCAATACTTGGAAATAAACCCAGTGAAAATTCATTTCAAAGCAAGGAATGAAATAGTTGCAGGAGGAAAATAATGTAACAGTTGGATGAATTAAGTTGCCTTAAAGCTTTCACATTTCCTAGATTATGCTAAGATTAAAGATTCATTTGTTAGATGAAAATAGAGTGGGCTGTCATACATAAATAGGTCACCTTTAAGAGTAGCTTAGGAACGACGCACTGTAGCGCTAATGCTTGTATGTAATCGGAATAGATTTTTTTTTTTTTACAAAGAATTATAGATTTTGATGTTATTACTTCAGGATTTCTCAAGCAGACATACAATTATGCATTAGACAAACCAATATCTCACAATCATCTGTGAACTGTGACTTCACTATAAATAAAACAGAAACAAAAAACGTTTTTACTTTAAATGAACTTTAACGCTAACTTTCAGATCCAGCCGTATATATTTGATCCAGAATCAGATTCCGCGTCTGAACTTGAACATCAACAACAGCAGGAACTACATCAGGACGTTTCTATTTAGTAAGAACCGAACAAGGCTCTGCTTTCCTTACATCCAAAAACAGAGAAGGCTATAAGGCCAAGGCAGTGAAGAATACTTGCAAAAAGCTTAAAAATCAAGTACACTAAATATATGTACAAGTATATGTGAATTATTAGGCAGGCTGTACAGTATGTAAGGTATATATAGAGCCAGTATACAGGATTTACAGTATGTAAAGTATATATAAAGACAGTATACAGGATATACAGTATGAAAGGTGTATATAGAAACAGCATACAGGATGTACAGTATGTAATATATATGTAGAGAGACAAAATACAGGATGTACAGTATGTAAGGTGCATATAGAGACCGTATACAGGATGTTCATGTAAAGTATAAATATATATATATATAGTACAGACCAAAAGTTTGGACACACCTTCTCATTCAAAGAGTTTTCTTTATTTTCATGACTATGAAAATTGTAGAGTCACACTGAAGGCATCAAGGGCTATTTGACCAAGAAGGAGAGTGATGGGGTGCTGCGCCAGATGACCTGGCCTCCACAGTCACCGGACCTGAACCCAATCGAGATGGTTTAGGGGTGAGCTGGACCGCAGAGTGAAGGCAAAAGGGCCAACAAGTGCCAAGAATCTCTCGGGGAACTCCTTCAAGACTGTTGGAAGACCATTTCAGGTGACTACCTTTTGAAGCTCATCAAGAGAATGCCAAGAGTGTGCAAAGCAGTAATCAAAGCAGAAGGTGGCTACTTTGAAGAACCTAGAATATGACATACATATATATATATATATATATATATATATATATATATATATATATATATATATATATATATAGAGAGAGAGAGAGAGAGAGAGAGAGAGAGAGAGAGAGAGAGTATACAGGATGTACAGTATGTAAGGTATATATAGAGATAGTATACAGGATGTACAGTATGTAAGGTGTATATAGCATAAAAATAATTCTAACAGTGTCAGTAACTCAGAATGCATGATATAACATTAGACCACCCCCCCACCCCCTCTTTAAAAGCAAATGCAGGTCTCTGAACATATTGAATATGAATGTGGCTGGACAGACTGTACACTGAGGGTTTAACCCCAGCTGTTAAAACATTGATCAGACAATATACTACATCAGACAATATATTTAATAATTGTATGTTACTTTAAATTTTTTGATGACCTGCTCTGACAGCTGCATTTTCTGTAAACTAACCAAAAGAAAATCAAATACCTGACATGTGATTGTGATGTTAGTAATATAAAAAACACATACACATAAGTGCAAAATCGTGTGACCAATAATTAATAACTAAAAAAATCTCAGTATGCTGTCTTTAAGTATCTGAAGAAATCATATATTCAATTAAATTCATTTTTATTTGTATAGAACTTTTAACAATGAACATTGTCTCAAAGCAGCTTTACACAGATAATTTTGTGATTAAAAGTGATTATGTTCTTTATAAGTAAGTTTGTCCCTGATGAGCGAGCCGGTTGCGCCTGTGGCAAGGAAAAACTTCTCGAGATGGCATAAGGAAGAAACCTTGAGAGGAACCAGACTCAAGAGGGAATCCATCCTCATCTGGGTTGCACTGAATGTCCATTTAAAGCAGATATACGATGTTGCGGGGTGCAGTGATGATGATCAAAAGTGAAAAGTAGTCCTGAGTCAGTGTAGCAGACTGTTGACATTAACTACAGTCCAATCCATCCTCAAAAGTGCCCATTCTTACTCCAGAATTTCATGGAACCACCCAAGGTGTTGATGGGAAACCATCCGAAGCTGCACAGAGTGGCCTCCAGTCGAAGAGAACACTATCCAGAGACAGGCCTGGACGAAGTGGGAAGATCCATGGAGGGAAGAGGGGCAGGAACAGTGGTCACTGGAGCCTCAGGAGCAAGTTTAACTCGACCGAGAGAGAGAGAGAGAGAGAGAGAGAGAGAGAGAGAGAGAGAGAGAAGTAACTCTCATAACTAAAAGGGAGAACCAGAAGGTAACACCAACATGAGGGATCTCTGGGATAAGAGACGACCCACCACACCACCGTCAGCAAACCTGAGTGAACGTGTGAATGTGAGGGGACGACAGCATACAAATATCGCAGTTCACCAAACACATTAGATCCATATTCCCTCCAGATCTGAGCCTTTACCTAAAAAAAATCTACTGATAAAAGGCTCGACTAAATAAACATGTTTTCAACCTCGACTTGAACACTGAGACTGTGTCTCGAACACTGATTGGAAGGCTGTTCCATAACTGTGGGGCTTTATAATAATATATTATTGAATTATATTATATTTCACAATAAAATATTATGAAAATAAATGTGCAATTATACCATGTGAAAATAATTGAAATAAAAATCATGTTTGATTAATCAAGTTGGAGAAACAATATATAAAAAAAACAAATAGAATAAAAACTAATTCTATTGCATAAAAATGATGTAAATAATTAACGATGTGTGAATTAATATCCATGTTGGAATAAATGGATTGTGAAAAAACAACGTGGAGAAAAAATGATTTGTGGTGTTGTTTTTTTATATTGTGTGAAAATAAATGAATTGCATACATTATATGTATAAAAACGTTAGAACATAAATTTCACATTTTTGAAGTCTCTCGTGTGTTTTTCTATAATAGATAGCACCGCATTGGTTTAGCACGTAGATCATCTTTATTAGTGTGAATAAAAAAACACACCTGACCCTTGTCCCTCCCTGACTGTTAACTAATGTCTCAATAAAAAAAGCATGAGCAGTGTTGTTTAGTGCCTGACAAGAGTCTCAAAAGTGTCCTTCCATCTTTCACAGCCATCACCTGCTCCGCCAAACAGCAGCAGCAGGATTCCTGCGGAGTCTTCCCCGGGGGTACCGCAGTCTCTCCAGCACTAACGAAATTAGGTCTAAAGTTTCCCAGCAATCCCTGTAACAGAGATCCTGCTATGCGTCACAGTGCAGTATCAGTGTCTGGGGTTTTCCCCCTGTAGGTGTGTGAGTGACTAGCATTTTGTGTTCATTAGTGAGTGTGCTGCAAGCCTGACATCATCCCAGATAGAAAGAACACAACAGCTGTTTTATCTGCTTGTTCTGCTGCGTCTAAGTTCCGCTTAAAGACACAGTCTCTGATATCCTTGTGAGGGTTTCCTAAAGACATTTTCTTGATTTTCTCATTTAAAAGCTGGAAGAAAAATGCCTTGGAAGAAAAATGTAACACAAAAGGGAATTGTTTTTACAGGGAAAATCAATGCATGGCTTCAATGCCCCAGACTTATCATCAGTCTATGGCTACATACAGTATACAGTAAAAATGTGAATGACTAAGCAGTCTAGAAGCAATTAAACCCTGGCCTCTAGTGCACTCGTAAAGTGGTTTGCCTTCGAAACACAGACAGTGTAATAGCTGTGGAGGAAGGTCAGGTATCAGCAAACTTTGCCATTAAAAACCAAAAAAAAAAAACAGACCTAGATGTTCTGCAATAAACAAGATTTCTGTACTATTTGAGCTCGACGAGCTGTCACACCGCAGCTCCTTGTGTTTTACATCAGGGGTATTCCTTTGTCATATTTACACATAATGGTTTAAAATTGCTAATCTGGCAGTTCACTCTGAATATACTCTGACAAATCTAACCAAGTCAGACCCAGGGCTTTAAAACTGCCCCAGGCATGTCCAGTCTCCAAATTGACAGTATACTGTACACATATACACACACAGCATTGAACTATGCCAATGTTTGAAAGAAATCCTGAACATATTTCCATAAGACTGCCTTAGGCACAAGAGGACATTGCTCAGGTTCACCTTGGCTTCCTGTTCAGTATTCATTAATTCCCTCTTAACTGAATTATAGTAATGGACTTCAAATATTGAATCCATTACACAATAAACATTCATCATTATTACTGATGCCTTCATTTGCCATTATAGCTCTCTCTCTCTCTCTCTCTCTCTCTCTCTCTCTCTCCCTCTATCTCTTTTATGTGTAGTTTATATTGTATTTGAATGTTTCATTCAAACCTCAAATAAGCTACAGTATATATATCTCACAAAAGTACACCACCCACATTTCAGCTAGCGTTTTTGTGTAACTTCTCAAAAGACAATACTAAAGAAATAAAACTTGGATATTTTTTTAAATAGTCAATGTGCAGCTTGTAGATCAGTACAGATTTACTGTCCTCTAACCGGCCACAAATGTATTCACTTTTGTGGCCGGTTAGGGGACAGTAAATCTGTACTGATATACAAGAACCTGGTCTAAGTCCCGCTTAGAACCTTTGCCTGGTGACACGACATACAGCTGTTATCAATTACTGCTGTTGATAACAGCTGTATGTCGTGTAACCAGGCAAAGCCACACTATTTATCATGTTCATGTTTTTGTCTGCTTGACAGGACCATAGAAATGTGTGTATCTTGTATTAGAGCAGTTAATGTTTTGGTGCTTTGAGTCCAATTTTCTTATACTGACCACTGGATGTTCAACATGGCATGGCATTTGAATTGTTGTTCTCCACAAACATGTTACAGTACAGTGGCCAGGGTCATACAGAGGTTTTCTAAGACGACTCACAAGAAAGCCCGCAAACAGTTTGCTGATGAACAACCTGTCCAAGAGCATTAATTACTTGTCCATGTCCTGTGGGCTGATGAGACTAAGATAAACTTATTGATGCACATGGGGAGCAAAGGCTCATCCGTGTGGTCCGATCCAACAGATGAGCTCCTGTAGAACTGTTTTCTGTAGAACAAAAGGGGGACCAACACAGTATTAGGCAGGTGGTCATAATGTTATGCTTGGTCAGTGAATATGGTTTGAATCTCCAACTTTTCAATCAAGCACCCAGAGCATTAACAACTAAGATACCAAGATACTAAGGTATATTTATATTTATATATATATATATATATATATATATATATATATATATATATATATATATATATATATATATATATATATATATATATTAATGCAGATTCTCTAATAATATTTCGTACAGTATTATATGTTCTTAGATTTTATGTATTATATGTTATACACTTTATTTAACACATGTAATATGTAGTGCTATTCTACAACACAAAGTGATAATGAAAAGTCTCATTAAGGCAACAAAGGGTACAGGTCATACAGCAGATTATAAGACAAGCTGATAATATCGTCCCGGCTTCTCCACCCACCAGTGAAATCCTCTACTATAAGAATTGCATCTGCAAAATTACCAGCATTGTGAATAACCTTTGACACCTCCTAATGAACTCTTCACCTACCCACCATCTGGCAGACAATCCTGGAACATCCGTGCTACCACCCCGAGATTCCACAACAGCTTCTTCTCTTATTACTTAACACACTGCTGTAATCATTGCACACCTGTACTCTGTGACAGTGTTCTGAGACACTCTTTGTCAATGATAGTCAACAGTTTACATCAGCTTTTTAGATCAGTTCTTTTGTCTGTTGTCTTTTCTGCTTGAGTTGCACTGTCCTGTGGATTTACCGATCTGGATAAGAGAGTCACTCCTTCACTCAGTGTGGATTGTGGCAGTGCATATAGATGAATGCTTCAGGAATGAGAGTCCAATACCACCTAACCAGTCCCTGAGTACTGTGTATGGGCACAACTAGGTCGAAAGACAGAGGAGCCAGGAGTGGCACTAAAGTCGAGGTTATAAAACATGACAAAGGTTAGCGGGGTGGACCAGCCCACAACATTGCAGATGTCTTGAAAGGACACTCCAGAGGACCAAGCCTTAGAGGCTGCTACAACCTGGGTCGAGTGAGCTCTGACCCTGAAAGGAGCGGTGCAACCAGAAAACTTATAGGAGAATGCAATAGTGTCAATAATCCATCTGCTTATTTGCAGGGAGGCTTCTAACCGGAGGGTCATATCAGACAAGCAGTTGTTCCAACTTCCTCCAAGGAGTCGTCCTGTGGATGTAAGTGTCCAGTGCTCTCACCGGACACAGCCGGTTCAGCTCCTTCTGGTCTGGGGCCTAAAATAAAGGAGGATAGAATGCCTGGAGCCTAACAAGTCTTGGGACGACCGAGGGCACCTTGGGGATGTAACCTGCTCTAGGGTGCAAGAAGTCACTGGCCATGCCTGGACTAAACTCTAGAAATGAGGGGCAACTGAGAGGGCCTGTAGATCCCTTACTCTCCTCAAAGAGCAGATAGCTGGGAGATACTCAGTCTTGACTGTGAGATGCCTCCAAGAAGCCTCGGCCAGGGGCTCGAAGGGGGGCTCAGATGGAGCCCCCAGGACAACTGCAAGGTCCCACCCAGGCACTCTAGGTCGTGGTGCCATGGAGAAAAAAGCATCACTAGCATATCTCTGCCCAGTGATCACCCCACAATGGGGATATGATACGCAGAAACGGTGAACGTGTAGACTTTAAGGGTGGACTGGGCAAACCCTTTTGCGAAGGAATTCCTGAGCAAACCGGGCAGTGGACTGGATTCAATCAGTACTGAACGCATCACGCAGAAAACAGATGCCATTTCATTCAATACAACCTCCTTGTGGAGGGAGCTCTGGAATGGAGAATAGTATCTATCACCTTGAAAAGACCCGGAGAGTGCGATCCTAGGAGCATCTAAGGCACGTAAGGCTCACTGCGTGACCTTGATAGTATGTAAGAATCCTCAGATCTTGAGCCATCACTGAAGGGGTCTCATATGCAGGAGGCCAAGTGGAATCACATTGGATGCAGCTGCCATAAGCCCGAGCAGTTTCTGAAACTGCTTGACAGTGAGTGACTGCCCTTCTCTGACCCTCCTGATGGCTGTAAGAATAGACACAATGCGGGCAGGGGAAAGCTGCACACGCATAACAGTCAAATCCTATATGACACCTAGATAAGTGGTATTCTGTAAAGGAGAAAGCACACTCTTCTTGGCATTCAGCCGAAACCCCAGCTCCATCATGCGAGCAAGAACGACATCTCGATGCCAGACCACTAATTGCTCTGATCGAGCTAATATAAACCAGTCTTTGATATAGTTTAGGAAGTCTCAGGGGAACCAGAGCCGCATCCACACACTTTGTGAAGGTGTGGGGTGAGAGGGTAAGGCCAAACGGAAAAACACGATATTGATAAGCTTCGGCCCCGAAAGCGAACCTCAGGAACTTCCTGTGAGAAGAGAGGATAGACACATGAAAGTATGCATTCTTTAAATCTACCGTAGCATGTGCTCCTGAAAGGTTAAATTCCAGCCCATTAATGGCAATGAGATTTGAGCTCACAACCTTCCAATCAGAAGTCTAACATCTTAAAATCTGAATTACCATTCTCTTGTCATGATTTTGCCCAGTACCTCTGTTTGCTAATGCCAACATTTTTTTAAGCATTATTTTTGTCATCATAGAGTGGTAACAACAGCTAGATATCCTGTTGCAGTCTACTAACTCTTAGACGGCCCTCCAGGATATCAGGGTAGCGGCATTAATTATGGAATGAGCCACATTCAAAGAGACGAAAGAGCATGTGCTCCCGAAAGGTTAAAAGCCAGTCCATGATTTATAAATGGGGTATGACTGGGCAGGAGGACTGAGTGCATTTAAATTGTGTGCTTACATCTTATGGTGTGGATTAAAATAGCTTGAGATTGAGCTGCCATGAGATTGCAATTGAGATTTCTACCATGCCTTTCTGTCTGTGGCCACACTTAAACATAATGCAAAGCGCACTGCATATAATTTATTATTACATTCAAATTAAACCTTGTAGGATTTTTCTGGATTAAAAGAAAACAATTACTGATTCAGGTCAGGTTGGAACTGACAGGCAATTTGTACATATACACCATAAAGCCTGCTCAGATGCATCAATTATGCTTTAATTTTAAACCAAAGGTGGGAAGTAACAAAGTACAAATACTTCGTTATTGTACTTAAGTAGATTTTTTCGGTATCAGTACTTTACTCCACTATTTATTTTTCAGACAACTTTTTACTTTTACTCATTACATTTTTACACAAATATCTGTACTTTTTACTTCTTACATTTTCAAAACAGACTCGTTACTTTAGTTTTAATCCATTGATTTGGTGAAATATTATTTTTTTATTTTCACTGCGTGCCAAATTCAGCCAAACAATCGATTTCCTGTCATTGCGCGTTCAATCCACTGGTGTATAAAGTCCTGACTCTCACTCACCACAGAAGGCAGTAAGAAGTTTGGGGTTAACGTGGATGAGACAGAGGGAGTCAGTGATGTAAACATGACTGAGAACAGACACATTCCTGATCATCATCATCTTTTCTGCTTGTGTTCTATATGTGGATCTTCAGCCTGGACACATTCATTAGGTAACAAAATTTTTTAATTAGTTTTGTATTAATATATATATATATATATATATATATATATATATATATATATATATATATATATATATATATATATATATATGGCTGTCAAAATGAAAATTATTTTAAACGGCACGAAATTTTTTCCTTTCTTTACTTAGATATAAAATAAATAAATTACCTCCAGATAAAAATATTTTTAATCAGTAAACTTTTGTTTTATTTCTGAGTCTCAAATCAAACACCAAAATCCGCCATGATTCTCACAATTTACCCTCTGGGTGGCGTTTTGTGGGTTTTCCTCATAATGGCGACACAAACTTAAATTACTGTCTATATTGATCGTACAGATAAAAACAATACATCATTTAAATCTGTAAAATGTCTATAATTTTATATATATAAGCTTCCTGACTTGACTTGAAAAGGTGCATTTTCTCTGGTATCACCTCATTAACTGTCCGTGTGGAAACATAGCAAAGGCTCTAAATGATGTCCACACATCTCTGCACTGATATAGCCTTTATATTTAATCACTGTACATATGATTGCATATATATCACATGCTGTACATATGATACATGTTTAACACCTCCAAGCTGCCAGTTTTGGGCACCTGAGCAAGCCTTAACTCACTACTGCTCATTTAGTAAATGAGATCATTAAGAGTCGCTGATAAACACTTCCAACAGGAAGTGGCTATATCTCGCTATCTTTGTCTCTATTTTCTCTATCTAATTGTCTCTGTGTCTCTTTTAGTAAATGTCTCTGTCTCACTGTATATGTCTCTCTCTTGCTGTCTCTCTATTTGTTTCTCACTCTTTCTAAAGCTGTGTCTGTGTCTCTTTGTCTTTGTCTCTGTCTTTCCTGCTTATTTACATGTCTAACAAAGTTTTGAGTTTTGAAGTAATGCCATTAGTGATCTATGATGAAAGACTTCCCTGGTTAGATTCTTACCTCTAGTTTCATATTGAACATTAAGAAGTTTTTAAAAACAGAACAATGAAAGATCATTAAAATTGGTTGCTGGCAAATCATGGTATATCAGTGGTGCAGGTGTTAGAGATGTGGTTCTTGTACCTGAGTCACTTCTCATAGACTTCGAGTTACTGAGAGAATGTACAGGAAGGAGAAGTTTTGACCCTCTACCATCATGATCTAAGAGAAAATGCTGGTCTCCTAACTATAGAAAAGCCAAGAGTCCAATAAGCAAAGGCTTGTTTGCCTCTCCTGTGTTGGTGTGATGGTCAGTGAAGTGGTCTCTGCTATCTGACTCACCCGGTTCGATTCCTACCCCTTAGCTTTCCTTTAAATTGTTTAAAAAGTTTTTAAAAAGAACCAAAAAAGGTCCTAAAAATCAGGTTCTTGCAGGAAATCCTGTGGCTCAATTGGAAGAGCTTTACCTCTGGGTTGAGAGGTTGCCGGTTCTAATCCCGGCCAGGGCTCCAAGTTAAGAGTGTGGAAGGTTCTGGTGGCTGTAGCAAGGATGGTGTCAGAAATGGCTGCGTGGAAGGTTGGATGTGGTTTCGGAGGGCGTATCCTGAAGCAGGGGGGCAATATCCGGGCATCTGCCCCCCTGGTGTCTGAGTAGCTGAAAACAGGGGTTATGAAGTAAAAATGTTCACAAAAGTATCGACTTAGTTTTGCATATATAGGGAAAAATTTTGCCAAAAACCTATCACCCGCACTTTTTCTGAGGCTGTGAAGCAGCAGGCCCTAACAGCCTTTGTTTACCATCAACTACCTCACTGCTCACCAGACACTACTTTCCCCACAGCTTACCCAGTGTGGGGACAAGCCAGATTCGAACCAGCAACCTCTGAGCTCAGAGGCAAGGGTTTTATCACAAAGCCATCAAGTCCCACAATGCACCTTCTTTTTTTGAGGGGGTTTTTCATTTGTTTCAGGCTTCAAAGCAAGAAATTCAGACCAGACAGAAACACAGAAAGCAGGATTCAAACCCTGATCCTCACCATCAGCGAGGCACCAGTCTTAACCCACTGAACCATCGGGAAGGACCAACTGCAACGATTGTTTAGAGCAGGTCTATCTTTTCTTACAAAGCATCAACACAAGAATATAATGCAAAAGGCAGACATAGGAAGCAAACCCATGACGTGACTAGCAGGCACAAAGCAGGATTCGAACCCTGATTCACAACATTAGCAAGGCACCAGCATTAACCCACTGAACCATCAGGAAGGACAAGCTGGGAAGCTTGTTTAGAGCAGGTCTATCTTTCTTTTTAACGCATCAAAACAAGAATATGAAGATGTAGGAATCAGGAATTTAACCTACCTCATGACTAGCAGACAGAAAGCCAGGTTTGAACCCTGACCACCAACATTAGCAAAGTACCAGCCTTAACCCACTAAGCCATCAGAAAAAAATAGGATGGGAAGCTTGATAAGAGCAGGTCTATCTTTCTTTTCAGACCATTAACACAAGAATTTAACGGTAAAGAAAGATGTAGGAAGCGAATAGAGATGTAAGTAGCACAAGTTGAACCCACATTGTAAATAACAGGAAGAAAGAAGGATTCGAACCATGATCCCCACCACTAGTGAGATACCAACCTTAACCCATCGAACCATTGGTGAGGACAGGCTACGAAGCTTATTTAGAGCAGGTCTATCTTTCTTTTCAACCCATTAAAAACAAAAATATATCGCTAAAGAAAGATAGGAAGGAAGAGAATCCTGATCGTGACTGGCAGACAGAAAGCAGGATTTGAACCCTGAACCCCACCAAAAGCAAGAAACCTGATTTAACCTACTGAACTATCAGGGAAGACAGGCCAGGAAGGTTGTTTAGAGCAGGTCTATCTACCTTTAAACCATCAACACAAGAATATAAAGCTAAAGAAAGATTTAGGAAACAGGAACATAAACTACATCGCAACTAGCAGGATTCAAACCCTGATCCTCACCATCAGCGAGGCACCAGCCTTAACCCACTGAACCATGGAAGAGATCAGACGGGGAAGCATGTTTAGATCAGGCACAAGCCTTAAACCACTAAGCGACTGCTGCTGAAAAGCATGTGTGCTTTTTGGAGGGTTCATACTTTGTTTCATGCCAGTGCAGTAAGAAAGAATGCATGTAGGACTGGCTTTGAAACTTTATCACCAGCATGGACTATATTAAGTACCATGTTCAGGCACAAGCCTTAACCCACTGAGCTACCACAGAAGTGCCTTTTTTTTTGGTGGAGTTATCTTTCATTAAAGACCAGGAAATCAAGACATTAATCCAACACAGAAAGGAAATGTTTTCAGAGGGGACAAGGTCCAGAAGTTTTATTTACCAACACGACCAGGAATCAAACTCTCAAACTCATCCTTGTGGGGATACTGACATTAACCCACTAGGCTATCACATCTATCTATCTATCTATCTATCTATCTATCTATGATGTGAGGTCCAGTTAACAGCTAAAACATGTAGAAGTAATAACTACTTTTTAATTAAGTACATGTCAGAGCCAAGACTTCTTTACTTTCACTTAAGTAAAAAAGTTTAATCAGTACTTCAACTTTTACCAGAGTATTTTAAAACATGAGTATCTGTACTTCTACTTAAGTAAAGGATGTGTGTACTTTTGCCACCTCTGTTTTAAACTAAGAAAATACACTACCTGTGGTAAGTACGTCCTATTACAAAAGCAAGTGAAAGAGTCCATTATTATTGAGGATATGTATATGCTTTTTGAACATCTTATTCCATATTTAGTCCCAATTTCTTTTTATAAAAATCTCCACTCTTCCCAGAAGATCCAAAATCCACTGGATTCTGAAGTTTGCTTGAGATTTTGCTAATTCAGTAACAAGGGTGTTAGTAAAGTCAAGTACTGATGTAGGTGAGGTGAGGAAACCTGGGGTGAAGTCAGAATTCAAATGGTATTGGAATTGGAAATGGTATTTGAGTAAAAGTGGATTGAAATCTCCTCATTTTCTCCAAAACAATCCCAATTTACAACTAGCTCACATACAGACCTAATAAATGATTGTATATGTATACTGACTATACAGGATTAAATAGCACACTAATATACACTATATGGACAAAATTATTGGGACACTTAACCTTTCCTATGTGGTTCTTCTTCAAACTGTTACCACAGAGCTGGAAGCACACATCTGTATAGGATGTCTTTGGTGATATATATATGATGTGGTATAATAAAATTGTGCGTTTACTTGAACTAGGAAACCCAAACATGTTCCAGCCTGGCAATGCCCCTGTGCACAAAGTGAGCTCAATGAAAATATGCTTCACATGTTTTGGAGAGGACGGTCTTGAGTGGCCTACTATAGAGCTCTGATCTCAACCTTACTGAACACCTTTGGGATGAATTGGAGCCTTGACTGCACCCCAGGCCTTCTTACCTTCTTACCTACATCAATACTTGACTTCACTAACACACATGTGGTTGATTAACACAAAGGTCCACAAGCACACTCCAAAATCTAGTGGGACATCCTCCCAGAAGATTGAAGAGAACTATAGGAGCAAATTGGGAATATTGTGGAATGCAGTGCTCATGAAGCACATACCATACTTATGACCAGTTGTCCACAAACATTTGCCAATATACTGTACCTTTCTAACACCTGCATTGCCCACAGAGCACATACAAGCACTGGTACTCCACATATCCACATATACAACAAGCATGCCTGTAGTTTAGAAAGTAAACTTGGTTAAGTACACTTTAACACTTTGACAGGATATTGGAACGAACATGACTTTCTCTTACAGTTCAAATCTCTAGTGCAACTCAGGAAAAGATGTGTGAGATTAGTGGTGGATTTTGTGCTTTGTGCTGTCACTTTTGGCCAGAAAAACACCTTCAACACCTTCACCTTCCCTGGGGAGCAGCAACAAGTGGAGTGAGGTCCAGAACGGGATCATATTAGAAAATACTGTAGTGAGGCTAATAAACATAATAATAACAATGACCATTGCAAATCCACAGAAAAAAAATGGACCAGGTATAGTTTTGAAAGTAGGCCCTTTGTTGGTCCCAATAACATGCATTTATAGACATTGTTTTTCTGAATACAGTTCATTGTACTTAGAAAGATAATACATCAAAAATGGGAGATTCATTTTGTTTTCTCCGGGCTTATTTGCAAACCAAATCCATTGATGCTTTGACCATAAAAATGTTGAAAACAGAATGTTTATAAAAAGAAAAAAATCTAGAGAGATGTACAGTATGTGTTTATTCTCCTGGCACTAAATTCAAAACAGATGTCTCATCTGTCCATATGCTGATAGCCTAAAGTAGTACCATTATGTTCCATTATAAAAGAAGGCATAAACATATTTAAATCGTTGTATTTATCGTCCTAAACAAATCACTAAAGCTACTGTTGCCATTAGTCATGTTAGTCACTTACCATACCAACAAAGGACCTGACTGGAATTTCACAATTTGGTATGGTTATAAAAAGTAATTTCAAAAACCTCACACTCTAAATACAGTGTCATTTTGTCTCCATGAAAAAGAAACCCAGATTCAACTTCTTGTTTTTTTCACTATTGAACAAACATCTCACAGGAACTTGAAAAAAACCCACACACATACACACTGTTCATCTTCTCCATGTTCTGTCTCATCACACCCTTAAGAGGCTGCAGCACATGTCAAGTAATTAGGTGCATCAATAATGATGCAGAAAGTTCTCATTAGGAACCCCCAACCCCCTCTGCCCACACACACACACACACACACACACACACACACACACACACACATCCCACCTCCTTTAACCTGCCATCCTTCCATGCTTGTCACATCACATCACACCACACGGAAAAAGTGCGCTACAGGAGACTGTAGCATGTACATCACTTTAGTTCATGGTCACAACATCGATGTCAGAATGAGGGCAAGGTAATCTTGGCATGGTTGTTGGTCCTGAATGGCCTGTTTTTATAAACTGCTTATCATGTTTCCTCTGACCACTGTGAGAAACAAAGCTTTCCCCCACTTCCACAAATGAACTATGGCTCATTCAATGTTTTGAGCATTATGGAAATCAACTCTACTAAAAGGAATAGTATGTAAGTATGTACTCAAAGTCTTGTATTACAAGAAATCCCAAATGTTAATTAGTAATTGCTTGATTTGATATGGCCTCTTCTGTTACTTACTCTTTTTTTGCACTAAAGATAAGCAGAAAGTTGACATCAGTCATATTTGTTTTCACTGGACTTTTGAGCTTCATTTTATCTCTGTTGAGCTGCACAGTGTTTTGCCACATCTAGCTGGTAATGTGTTCAAGGCATTGACATAATGATATTATTATATACTCTAAATTAGGGTTATTAGAGAGCTGATAAAACCTCTTGTGATCGTCTAGGATTTTGTTAAAAAAAAAAAAAAGAGCCTTTAAAGTTGAATAAAAGTGTTCCAAATACTGAACCCTGGAGAATACCTTGGGTCATGACATTCTCTTACTTACCATGTAGTCCCTGTACTGTAATTATGACCTAAAAATCCAGCCCAGTTTTTAAGTCTATCTATGAATATTTCATAATCGCTAGTGTCAAAAGCTGCTCTGAAATCTTTTTTTAACAGATGTCATTACTGTAAGAGCAGACCCAGTGATTCTGTTGGGACATAATTCTTAGAAAGACATTTTAGTTTTGGAAAGTTATCAGTGAAGCTCTCTTCAGGTATTTATTCTAAGCTCTTTATTCTTCTCATGTTTGAAATGGACATCCATATCTTATCCTTGAGACATCTTATATCCCTTGGATGGGATGCCTGGTTATCTTAAGGCATACCCGCAGAACTCTGCGGGTTGGTAGAAGATGGGTTGCAGTGATGTTATGGATACAGGCTAATTATTGGAAATGGAAATGCTAATTGGAAGTCTAATATTATGAATTTACTGATTTATTTATTTTAGAACCGCCAAAACACTGGGCGGTTTTGGGGACAAGTTTTGTAGTGTCTGCCTTCAGCTTTCCAGCATTCTCTCTCTTTTGGAGTTAAACTGCAGTGGTATTTCTCTGTAGTGCTTTCTTCTTGCAATAAATGGTCAATACTGGCGCAGTCACATCAATATCACTAAATCTATCCAATAAATTGGATTCAGATAGTTTTCATGGCAGGGTTGACATTTTTTTTTTAACAAAGTTTGTACCCTTGTGGCCATTTATAAATCAGTATAAACTGGGTGTCTATCATGGCCCATATCTGAAAGGAAATGCATAGTGATCTGAATACTGTACATTATTGATTGAATTGAGACCATTTAAGGTAATGAGAGTGTGCAGTGTCCAGACCAAAAGAATAAAATAAATGTAGAATAATCAGCGTTTATACACTAGAGTTGTCCCTGAGTATGTTGAAATCACCAGTAATACCAGTCATGTGCAAAACGCTCGACTAGAGCAGTGTGAAAGGATGTGAGGTATTAGTGTGCCATGCTCAGTCCTGTGTGAGCTGATGAGCACACTGTCGCAAGCTTCTGTTAGGAAACTGAGCAGCTCCCAAGGGCTGTTGTGGACACACAGCGGGCTCCACAGGGACACACAGCCACAGCACCTGAACCCAAACAGTAGGAGCGGCAGCAACCTCAGGCAATTAGCACACATGAACTTCCTTTCTCCATCCTGACAGCCATAAATGTTCCGGAGCTCCTGGTGTTGGGCCTCATCGATTTCCTTGCTGAAAAGGTCAGTATCTTGGCATGACAGTGGAGCCCCCTGCCCACAATCTCTTCACGGCCCGGCCACCTACTGGAGAAGTACTGGATTTTTAAACTATTTATTTGTATGATACAGCTGCAAATTAGTATTTGAACACCTGTCTATCAGCTAGAATTCTGACCTCAAAGACCTGTTAGTCTGCCTTTAAAATGTTCACCTCCACTACATTTATTATCCTAAATTAGATGCACCTGTTTGAGGTCGTTAGCTGCATAAAGATTTTACATTTACATTTGCGGCATTTGGCAGACGCCCTTATCCAGAGGGACTTACAACTGAGCAGGGGAGGGTTTTAGGGCTTTTGCTTAAGGGCCCAGCAGTGGCAGCAGGATTTGAACCTGTGATCTTCTGATCCAAAGCCCAATGCCTTAACCACTGAGCAACCACCTCCCTCGTAAAGACACCTGTCCACCCCATACAATTAGTAAGAATCCAACTACTAACATGGCCAAGACCAAAGAGCTGTCCAAAGACACTAGATACAAAATTGTACACCTCCACAAGGCTGGAAAGGGCTACGGGGAAATCGGTGAAAAAAGGTCCACTGTTGGAGCAATCATTAGAAAATGGAATAAGCTAAACTTGACTGTCAATCTCCCTCGGACTGGGGCTCCATGCAAGATCTCACCTCGTGGGGTCTCAATGATCCTGAAGAAGGTGAGAAATCAGCCCAGAACTACACGGGAGGAGCTGGTCAATGACCTGAAAAGAGCTGGGACCACCGTTTCCCAGGTTACTGTTGGTAATACACTAAGACGTCATGGTTTGAAATCATGCATGGCACGGAAGGTTCCCCTGCTTAAACCAGCACATGTCCAGGCACGTCTTAAGATTGCCAATGACCATTTGGATGATCCAGAGGAGTCTTGGGAGAAAGTCATGTGGTCAGATGAGACCAAAATAGAACTTTTGGGTCATAATTCCACTAAACGTGTTTGGAGGAAAAACAATGATGAGTACCATCCCAAGAACACCATCCGTACTGTGAAGCATTGTATTAGGGAGAGGATGACCGGGGCCATGTACTGCGAGATTTTTGGGAACAACCTCTTTCCCTCAGTTAGAGCATTGAAGATGGGTCGAGGCTGGGTCTTCCAACATGACAATGACCCGAAGCACACAGCCAGGATAACCAAGGATTGACTCTGTAAGAAGCATATCAAGGTTCTGGCTTGGCCTAGCCAGTCTCCAGACCTAAACCCAATAGAGAATCTTTGGAGGGAGCTCAAACTCCGTGTTTCTCAGCAACAGGCCAGAAACCTGACTGATCTAGAGAAGATTTGTGTGGAGGAGTGGGCCAAAATCCCTCCTGCAGTGTGTGCAAACCTGGTGAAAAACTACAGGAAACGTTTGACCTCTGTAATTGCAAACAAAGGCTACTGTACCAAATATTAACATAGACTTTCTCAGGTGTTCAAATACTTATTTGCAGCTGTATCATACAAATAAATAGTTTAAAAATCATACATTGTGATTTCTGGATTTTTTTTTTTAGATTTTGTCTTTCACAGTGGACATGCACCTACGATGACAATTTCAGACCCGTCCATGATTTCTAAGTGGGAGAACTTGCAAAATAGCAGGGTGTTCAAATACTTATTTTCCTATATATATATATATATATATATATATATATATATATATATATATATATATATATATATATACTTTACATACTGTACATCCTTTTTGCACGTATTCTTCACTGCCTTGGCCTTATAGCCTTCTCTGTTTTTGGATGTAAGGAAAGCAGAGTCTTGCTCGGTTCTTACTAAATAGAAACGTATATATATATATATATATATATATATATATATATATATATATATATATATATATATATATATATATATATATATATATATATATATATATATATATATATATATATATATATATATATATATATATATATATATATATATATATATATATATATATATATATACATGATGTGGTATAAACAAACTAGCTATTTTTTTTTACAAGAAAGTACTTTATTTATCTACGTTTACACACTGTCACCTTAAAATAGTCCCAACCTTCCTGCCACTTCTGGAATGTGTCCTAGAAGTCTGAGCACCAAGTGTGTCAAGCACCTTCTCTGCAATGGTGCCAAAACAGCGACCTTTGAGCTGGATCTTCATCTTCAGTTAAAGGGTCAAATCCACATGAGCCTAATCTGGCAAGTAGGGTGGCAATGTTGTTTCCGGCGAGAAACTCACGTGTGAGGAGAGCTTGATAACAGGGTGTTCTAACTTGCTGTTCATGAATGAACTTTGTCAGAATAGCAACAGATGCACAACTCTCGACAATAAGATGTCTTATAATTACATCTACAGCATTTAGCAGATGCTCTTGTCCAGAGCGACATAAAAAAGTGCTTTGAGTCTCTTATCAATGAATACAAACTTAAGATAAATCAGCCTACAACTCTCAAGACAAAGCAAACCTTGAAAAGTGCTAGTTTAAGTGTTTCAGGAAAAGGAAGGTTTTTACCTGATAGCCTGTGACTCTGCTGTTCAGACATCTCAGGGAAGTTTATTCCACCACCTTGGTGCCAGAACAGAGAAGAGCCTTGAGTTATACTTACCTTTTACCCTGAGAGAAGGTGGTACCAGTCGAGCAGTGCTAGAAGATCTCAAGCAGTGTGGTGCAGTGTGAGGAGTGATGAAGTCTCTGAGGTAAGAGACTGGCCAATTTTTGTCTTTGTAGGCAAGCATCAGTGTCTAGTTTCTAACTGAATTAAAGGTTAGAGTTCATAGAAAAGGCCAACAGAACCTTTAAGATTTAATGACTGTTTGTGTAGCAGAATGGGCCAATCAGGCCTGAGCAATGCGTGCAACTAGTTTCTCCATACAGGAGGCGTCTTGAATCCGTCATTACCAACAAATACTTTTGTACGAAGTATTAAATGCATCGTGTTCAATACTTTTTCCCTCGTCTCATGTCACAATATAACACATAACTCCAGTAATGGACATGTATAGTTTGATTTCTTTGGATTGCATGGGTTGTTACCAACATCTGGTAAAAAATTCATGGCAAAAGCACCTTAAGAAAGATATTTACTGAGAAAAATGGTGACGTGTTCAATACTTATTTTACCCGCTGTGTATATATGTGTGTGTATGTATACTACAAGGATACATTTTAGAATTAAAGGAAAATTCGAGCACTGCTCAGTTTCTATCCACTCCATTTATATCTATATGATCATGAAAAAACAACATCAAGCTACTGACTCAAAATAAAGCGAGTCTGAATGTTTAAGATCACCTTAATAAGCTGTGTAAAAAGCTTTTTCTTTATATTTTTTAAATAAAAAGCAACAGAAAAAAAATTACTTTTTTAGGACATAATCCATATTTAGTAAAAAAAAAACAGGAGGCGGAGATGGAGGTGGCAGAGTTGAAGATGCTGCGATTTTCATCGAGAGTGGTGAGAATGAACAGGATTAGAAACGAATTCATTGGGGACCGCTCTGGTAGGACGTTTTGGTTTGGAGACAAGGTGAGAGAGGCATAATTGAGATGGTTTGGTCATGTGCTAAGCATGAAGCTGTCAGGAAGGAGGAAAAGAGGAAGGCCAAGGAAGAGGTTTATGTATGTAGTGAGGGAAGACGAATGATCTGGTGTGGCGACCCCTGACAGGAGCAGCCGAAAGAAGAACATTCAATATTCCGGATTTGTAGTCGAATTTCATTCGAAGCAACTCAAGTGATATGGACAGTGTTTTCCATCTTTTCCATATTAAAGGCCAGGTTTAAAGTCAACAGAATTTCTATTTATATCTTTATATTAGAAATATTTCCAACATCTGTTGTGTGGTGTACAGGATTATTTTCTCTTTGGGGCATAATATTGTTCATTTATGTAATTGAGGTTGAAGCAGCCGAGTAAAAGCAGCCATGCTTGACACCAGCATGCTCATTACATAAAGAAAAAGCATCTTTCTGCAATATTTACTCTGACTAGTGCTACGATACCAATTTAGGAAGACAGAAAATATAACTCCGAATGTATTAGCTGTAATTAGGCAAACCCTCCAAAAATCAAACACACACTCAAATACTCAATTCAATGTCTATAGTACCACCCATATTATGTTTACACATTTACTTAATAGTTGCTTCTGCTGTTTTGCACACATTTTAAACTGCCACCAACTGCTGCTACACAAAAGTGTATAGAGTTACAAGTACCTTTATTTGTTTCCTTTTTTTTATTTAATTTTGCACATTGTACTGTATAACACATGGGTCTTCATAACACCGGGGGTCCGTGACCCCTAGGAGGTCCACAGTGGTACTGCAGTGTGTCTCCTTATTAATGTTGGATCACAAAATTTTTGTTTAAAAAAAATAAACATGGGTAAAAACATCAAAGATAAAATATAATTTTTTTTTTAAATATTATAATTGTTACATTAAAGTTCGATTCAAATTACAAGTTCATGTAAATGTATAATAGTCCTTGACCCCTGATATAACATATTATACAGAATGTATTCTGGTCAGCACTAATTTGTGTATGTTGGGTTTTCTTCTGTCCTGTACTGTTTTGTTTTTGTTTTGTTTGTTTGCTAGGTTGCACACAATGCACTTCATGTAGCTAGGAAGACTGAATTTAGCTCTATGTTGTTTTATGTAGCATGTAGTATGTTTTTTGATGTAGAGTCCTGGAGAAGCGTAGTTTTATTTCACTGTGTACTTCATCAGATATATATGTTTGAAATGACAAAAAAAAGCTCTTGACTTGATTTTTCTCTTCCGTTTTCTTCCCAATTGGAGAGAACTTTCCACTCGCTAGCCAGCTCCCCCCAATCACACCACCTCTACCTCCCAGCCCAGAGAAGATGTTGTCAAACATGAGTTTCTTCCGAGATTTGCAAAGACAGTCATTTCATCTGCATTCAAACTGCTGGTTACACTGTATCATGGAGCAGGAAAAGTGCTTTCCACCCTCTTAAGCACATACTGGCTAGTGTCACTATGACTGACAGAAAGAACAAAGTATACCATCCATCCCATCTTCATGGCCAATTTTGCTCCCATGGCTCCCAGTCACAGATGGCTGTGGCTTTAACAGGATTCAAACTATTACTTCTGAAATGTAAGGCTGCATTTTGGTGCATGTGTTTTTGAGTCACTGGAGTCTGTAAAGTCACTGTCTCGAATGAGATCAGATTTCTTGCTGTATGAGAAAAGGAAAATGTCAGTGTTTGCTATGGCTGGTAACACCCCCACAGATCTGATAACACTTCACACCTTCTGTCAATGGTGAATGTCCAAATGGCCATTTATTTTTTTAATGAATGTTCAAAATATTAAAACATGATAGAGGGTCTGGCAGAAGAAACCAGATTTTGGTCTCAAATAATCCAGATTTTGGTATATTGGTAGTTTATTTTAAGGATCGGTGGCAAAGCCAAAGATGTGGCAGGGGCCAGCTTAACAAAAAATATAATTATGCAAACAATGACATATAATTATGCAGCATGGCACTCACCCAACCTTAAAATGATGTATTATGTGCAATTACTAAAAAAAAAATATTTTAAATAAAATGAACATACACTGACCAAACATAAAATGAGAGTGATTATCTCTTCTTCGTGGTACCTGTTAGTGTGTAGGAAATATTAGGCAGCAAGTGAAAATTTTTGTCTTCAAAGTTGATGTTAGAAGTAGGAAAAATGGGAAAACATAAGAATTTTAGCAAATTTGAAAGGCCAAATTGTGACGTCTAGATGACTGGGTCAGAGCAACTCCAGAACTGCAGCTCTTGTGGGCTGTTCCTGGTCTGCAGTGGTCAGTGACTATCAAAAGTGGTCCAAAGAAGGAACAGTGGTGAACCAGGGGTCAAGACTTATTGATGCAAATGGAGAGCGAAGGCTGGACCAACACAATATTAGGCAGGTGGTTATATTGTAATGCCTGATCAGTATAAAAATTTGCAAATAAAACTTATAAAATTCATGAATTCAAATCTAACTGCACTCCTTGTCTCCCACTTTTTATCAATGCTGGAAAACCGCACTTTTTTGGACACTCTTGCAAGTTTCGTAGTCCATACTGTAAAATGAGAGTGATTATTGTCATATAAATATGATTCAGGTTCTCCTAGATCAATTTTTAAAAATTCTTTTCGTTGTTTAAAAATGTGATTACGAGTGTAATTGGACCCTGGCCACCCCTGTTAAGGTTGGCATAATTGAAGGTCTAGTCATTTTGCTGTGAACATTTTCAATGCAAAATGCTTTTATTTATTAGAAGAAGTTGGTAATATATACATTCTTAAGAAAAATAAATGGTTTCCTGAGCTGTAAGTATACATGTTTTTTATATACTGTCATCCATGCCCAGGGTTACAATAATTCTGGAGGTGATTCTGGACTTGAGTAAATACCTCAAATATAAGATATCCTTTATGCACAAGCATTGGGTTTAAATTTAAGAGAATAATCATCTATCAACCATGAAAAGCAGCCTGTTCCAAACATGTCGACTGAATTTTTTCCCCCCACTGAAAGCGAAACACGCCTGTTTTGACAGGAAGTGCCAAGAACATTCGATTTGGCTTTGAATGAGGAGCAGACTACATATTTTGCCCTACAAGTGTGATATGCATTCTGACTGCGCTCGTCTCCTCGTCGCCATGGAAATGTATTCCTCGCTTTATTGAGATTTCAAACAGCGCTGCTATAAATGTCATGTACATCATCGTTCATAATGTGGACTTTGCGTTTGTGTCCTAAACATATATATATATATATGTGTGTGTGTGTGTAGAGAAATTCATCCCTGAGTTTATTGAATGCAAAACTAACGTAGAAAGAAAAAATTCCCTGATCGAGGTTGAGTTGATTTCCTGAAATATAAAATAAATACACTCCATACAGCCTAATAAAAAGAAATTGTCTGAAGACATTTTGTATCGCCGTTATCTCTAAAATGAATAAATGAATCCCGGTACAGTTCATTGTGGAGCTGCTTTATGTCACTTTATTTAATCTATTCAGGCACTGCCGATATCTAAATCGTCTGCCACCACATGCAGATCGCATCCATCTTCTTATCTCTGAAGCTATAACGTTTATGACCCTCCGCTGGCAATATGGCAGATTGAATCTGGAGCTGACGATTGTTTTTGTGTCTCTCTCTTTTGTATATTTGTGCTCCTTAGATGCTTCTCAGATTGCTCCTGCATGCTCCTCAGATTGCTATGGAAAATATCTAAAGCCCTCCATTCTGCCTTGCTGCACGTGCGCCAGTCCAGATGATCATAGCAATGCAAGCACCCTGAGCGTTTATATCTCTTTGACCACACACAAGCTCAGCTGCTGTTATTCTGCAGATAAACAGGGTCTCTGAGTAACTCAATGCCCCCTGTAGGGAAGCTGAATCATGACAAGGTTCCACTAGATTTTATACATCAGGCAAGAATGGGATGAAAATTCTCTCTTTCCATCACCGAACATCCTTCATGACTCCACCGGCTTCCTGTAAGGATCCAGGATTAGGAAGAGGCACTGAAAAGCTGAGAGAGGTTGCTTTCTGGTCTGGCTGAAGAGCTCTTAAAGGCTGTGGAGCAAAGTCTCAGACAGTCACAGAGGTGGACGAGGTACACAAACTATGTATTTGAGTTAAAATAGAGATACACTCAATGTAATATATGACTTCAGTAAAAATGCAAGTGCTCCCTTTAAACTTTAGTAAAAGTACAAAAGTATTTGCTTAAAAATTTACTTAAGTATCCAAAATACTATGATTTATTATGGTTATAATGTTCCTATTATCATTTTTGTCACAAGACTCTTTACTTAATCAACTCAGTTTATGTGAAAAGACTCTAATGTGACTCTCAGCACACTGATCTATCAATAGAATGATATTAATAAGTCAAACACTGATTGATTTCTATTAAAATGACCATGAGCCCAAAACCTTCTTTTCAACTACTTAAAAAAATCACGCAAATAAGGAAACGTGTGTTGTGGGGAGTTCGAGTCTGGAGTTTCTTCATCATTTATTCCATTTAAAATGTTCTGTTTGCTGCTGAACTGATGCTGAACTGTATGTTGGTGATCAGTAGATACACCGAGCGGCAATCAAAACAAGTTCAAAACAGAGCGCGTCAACCCTGATTGGTGGTTTGACCAGTTACGATTTTATCCTCATAAATAAAAAGAAATTACTGATTTCACAAGATGAAATTGAGTAAAAAGTACGATATTTGATTTTGAAATCTAGTGAATTTAAAGTAAAAGTGTCCTCAAATAAAAATACATTAGTACACGAAAAACCTACTTAAGTACAGTAAATTAAATTAATTCCTTACTGTCCATCACTGGACAGTCTGATGGTTTCCAGCTACCTGAATGGTTATCAGACATTTTTTCACTTTCAGTAACAACTGTCTATTCTGCCTGTTAGACAAAACAAAACAAAAAAACGAAAGATGACCATTTTTTTTAATAAGTAGTACCTATAGATTGTTACAGACACCAAAAAGGGACAGTGCTTCTGGAATGCCAAAAAAAAATGGTCTCATATTCGTTCTGACCTTTAGCAAGTCTATAAGCCTCTAATGGTAAATCCATCCAAGATATAGGCTTTTTTGCCCGTGATTGATTGCTGTTTCATTTGTTTTATTACAAGCCGTAGATTTTCAGTTTCCTCTTGGCACTCTGACATTATATAGAGGGACACAAGCTGCACTGAAACTGTAGCGTTGTTCACTACATATAGCACCAGTACTATAAAATTGTTGCTACTTTTTAAACCACAAAGCTTAAACAAGATACATATTTTCATCATATTTTAACATATACGTTTTTTTGTTGTTTTCATTTATGTTTTCGTTTCCAGGAAATTATAGTCAGTTAACCGATAAAAGCATTGTACTTTAGACACAAAGGTCATGAGTTTAAATTCAAGCCATACCAAGCTTCCATTCCTGGGTCCCTTACCCCTAAATTGCTATGAATGAATGAAATATAGATGTAAGTTGCTTTTGGTAAGGTCGTCTGCAAAATGCCATAAATGTAAATGTAAATCTAATATCTGGAGGCAATTAGAGGCCTGGGGTGCAGTCAGTTTTCCAATTCATCCCAAAGATGTTTAGCAGGGTTGAGATCAGAGCTCATAACAAAAGATCTTCCACTTAAATCAATGTAAAAGCATATCTTCATGGGACTGGTTTTGTGCACAGGGGTATTGTCATGCTGGAACAGGTTTGTGCCTATGAAAACATTTCAACCTAGCGCATACATAGTCGTATACAACTGTGTGCCTCCAACTTTGTGGGAACAGATTGTGGAAAACCCACATATGGCTGGAAAGTGTTAGACTCTAATACGCAAATATCCTGTATATATATAAAACACAGAGAAGAAGTTAATGTTTCAGCTGGATTTCTGCTCCCATTGACCATATTGCATATCTCTCTTTTGTACCATGTTTCTGAAAGACCTTTCAAGATGTCAAGCTTTAATAAGGTAAAGACAGACATAATCAATAATGGCTAAGGCAGTTAGGGACAGACCACTGACCATCAAGAATAAATGAAGTATGCTGAATGATTGCATTATTGTTCTGGGCCAGTCTGCCGGATACAGGCTAATTCTGCGCTAAATTACTCTGTTAATGGAGATTTTTCCACTGAAAAGGCTTTATAGTGAAGCCCTGCATCGAGGCTGCCTGTAAAACCACTCTGCAGTGTTCAGATAGAAAAGGATACAAATGTATGTTCCAGTCTTTAATGGTTTCCACATAAAATCTATCAAAATTTGGAGAAAAAAAATAGCAACGCTGAAAGAGGGTGTCGCCAGGTAATAAATGAACGGATTGAAAAGGCGCTCCCTTGGTTTAAGCAAGCAGGAAGAGAAAGGCAGCGTGAAAAAGACATGTAAAATGGAAAAAAAAATGGGATGTGCAATTGAAGTTGATAATGTAATCAAAGCCCGCAGAGAGTTGTATCAAACATAATGGCCTAATAGGAAGGCATAGAAAGACCACAGCACACCATGTTGTCTAAAGGCTTTCAGTGACATCTACATTCTGCATTCATTGGGAAGATGCTTTAATGCCTCTGACAGAAGCAGTAGGACAAAAAGTGAAAAGCAAAGAGAGAAGGATGGCTGTGAAGGGAACAGTTATTTATAACTGCTATAGCATAGTAAGAACTGACTGATGTTTAATGGTAGATAATTTTCCACAACATTATAGGTAGCTATACTGTACATGGTTTGAACCGATGAAGGCTTACGGATCATTGGGATTGGGAATCTTTGGGAATTGCTGTGGTATAAGAATTTAGAACTTTGGCAGAATTGTGGAAATGGTTCTTGGGTTGAAATACATTCATGCCAGTGGGAAAATTAATCCTGCTTTAGATTAATAAATAGATTAACTCTAGACTCCAGCAAGACTACAGATTCTGATTTTAGTGAACAAAAAAATTAAATCCCCCCAAAAATCTCCCTTAAAGGGGAAATACTCTACATAGACAAACGCATTGGGACACCTGTATTTTCCATCCATGTGTGGTTATTGTAAAGCTGAAGGAACACGATTGCATAGAGTGCCTTTGGATGCTGAAGCATGAAATTTTCCCTTCATCAAATTTTCCCTTGAACTAGAAGACCCAGTGCATGGATATATGCTTTGCATTGGTTGAAGCAAAAGATCTCCTTATATAAACCTCTGAACTCAACCCTATTGAACACCTTTGGGTTGAATGTGAACACTGACTGCACCCCAGGCATCCTCACCTCACCCTACAACAGTGCCTGTCTTCACCCTTATGTCTGAATGTCTAAAATCTCCACAAGCATACTCCAAAAACTAGTGGAACATCTACACATAAGAGTGGAGGTTATTATACGAGCAAAAGGGGACTGGGATGTTCAAAAAGCACATGAGAATCTTATGGCCAGGTGTCCACAAACTTTTGGAAATATAGTGTAACACAGTGTTCAGTGTTCCAAACTCATTGTAATCTTGAGGCCCTATGTAGTAGTATTGCATCCTTCATATTTCCAAATAGTCTTTAGTTTGACCAGATTAAAAAAAAAAGATCCAGCTTTATGCTTTTCTCAGAAAACAGCCGAGCTCATAGAGGCGTGATATGGGCGGAGTTAAAGAGTAACACGCACGCTCAGCTTTTGTGTAGCGATTGTTTGCGAGCTGTGACATAACCATAAATTAAACAGAAATAAAATATTCGTAGTCTTTATAAACTTTATTAATGTACTACGGCTAACAATCAGATCCATCCGTACATGTCTGATCCGGAATCGGATCCCAAGCCTTAAACTGATCATCAAGAACAACAGAAGCAACAACAACTACAGCAGGATGTGTCTATATGGTAAGTACTAAACAAGGTTCTCCCTCCCTCACAACTAAAAATACGCTTCTTAGGAGACGTTCCTCTAGAGCAAATCCTGACGACTTCCATAACTAAATGAAGCATGGTGGCGGGTGTGCTCTCGCGCTGGTTTCAAGAAGAAGTGTAATACAAGGAATTCCGCTCTTCCTGACACCACAAAGAGTTATACTCGAAAAGAAATTTAAAAAAATTATACAACCCCAGAAGGAGTGTATTTGGCAGAGAAATACTCCGTTACACATCCGAATATTTTTTTTTTCAAACTTTTCCCATGTTTAGCACAAGAATCCAACTCTTTAACAGTGTAAATAACTCAAAATGCTTTAAATAGCATTAGCTGTCCCCCTTAACTGATCAAACCATGCGATACTTTCCTTGCGATCCTTACATATTTATGTCCAATGTACTAAATCAATTTTCATCAATACTCTGGTTGAGAATAGTCGAGCAAGCAGTTCGGGTTGAAAGCAGCACTCTGTATCGTGTTGCTGTTCAATTGTTTTGCCTCCTTGCTGCTATGGCAACTAGAAGTCCAAATGCTTACTCTGTTTAATGACTGTGTGAAACCTCTAGTTTAATGCAAACGAGTGTGAGTTTAATATAAGTAAAGACATGCAGGTAGTTGGTTTGAAAGAGGCAGATGTAGAGGACAGGGGGGGTATGAAGACAGAGGAGCCGCTGTGGCGACAACTAATGGGAGAAGCCAAAAGAAGAAGAAGAAGAAGAAGAAAGGGATTTTCTTTAGATTAGATTGGATCTAACTTTGTATCTGCATGTATGCATACAGTAATGTACACAGTGGGAAAATGCTTTAGACAATAGAAGTGTTCATTTTTTATCAATGGAAACAAAATGGAAATCATACTTGAGCACAAAGCATCAGTTCTTCTAGGTAGACTTTCCCACAGTTTTTGAAAGAATTAAGCAAGTAGGTTGTTCCAAATCCTTCATGTAATCTCAGACAGACTATATAGTGTTAATATCAGGATTCTGTGGGGGCCAAACAATCACTTCCATGTCTTCTTTTTCTTCTCTATGATTGAGATAGTTCTTAATGACATTAGCTGTATGCTTGGGGTCATTGTTCTCCTGCAGAATCAATTGATAAGCGCTGATAACAAACCAGATGATTGATCTCCTGTCCACGGTTTCCAAAAAGAAATTTAAATTTGCCTCAGTACATTTTAAATAAGTTTCGGCCCAGAGAGGATGGTGGCATTTCTGGATCATGTTCACGTATGCCTTCTTCTTTGCATTATTTAACCTACATTTGTTAATGACATGGCACAGATAACGATTTCTCGAGGTGTTAATGAGCCCATTCAGTGATTTCCATTACAGAATCAGATTTTAAATCCACCTGAGGGTCTTGAAGATCACGGGCATCCGGTATCGATTTTTGCCCTCCTCCCTTGTGCACAGAGATTTCTCCACATTCTTTGAAACTTTTGATATTATTATGTACTGTACAGAGGTGGAAAGTAATGAAGTACCAAAACCTTGTTAGTGTACTTAAGTAGATTTTTCTGTTATCAGTACTTTTACTTATTTTACTATATTTCTGACTTTTTGCTTTCATTTATGACATTTTTAAACCCAAGTATCTGTACTTTTTACTTCTTACTTTTAAGTAAAAGAATGAAGTATAAGGCAAGTAACATGGTGACACAAATTATATGAGTGCAAATGTACAGAATCTTTTTTTTTTTTACATTTTTTTCTGAACATGGATCAAACTGGAAATGTACAGTTCAGCGTCCGTGCGCAGGATTTGCTCAGAACCCTTCATTCATCTACACATAACACATGACAGCTGATGGAAAGAAACTGTGCTTGACACTCGTAGCAATATCAAAGAATCTCTTGTACATAAGAATGACATTAAAAAGCTGATTATACAATGATTTCCATGAAATGCCACTGTAGCTACGTATACATCTTTCAAAACAGCATGGAGCCTCAAATCAGTGCTATTAGTGACTTAGACAGGTCCCTCAGTCGAACTCTGGTATTCAATATTTGAAAGAGAAGAGAGGTTTGGGGTGTGCACAAAGCCTGTTACACAACACATGGCACGTAGGCGAGCAAGCTGCCTCAATATCAAAGCTCCCAAATGGATCAGTCTGAGGTGTGAGCTGTGTTTAGTACAAAAATCGTTTAGTTTTTTTTTATCTTGACTCTAGTTTTCTCAGGCTACCAACCAGACGCATTACGGGTCTTATCCCTTTTAGCATCACACAGCATTGATAGAGACGCTTATGCTCTATGACCGAAGCCCACAAACACCCCGTGTAAATCTAGCCCAATGCTCAGAGACGCAGATGCTAAGGGTTTTTTTATCAGTAGCGAGAAAGGAAAGGTTTTTGGACCCCTCTGTTCAAAGTGCCACAGTGTGTTCTGTCACAGAGCAGCAATAGGGGGCTACTTATCCCAACACCACCACCCGAGTATGAGGCGGATGGCATCGAACAATGGAGACCCATGCAGTGTGGCAGATACCAGCAGACACACGTCATGAATGAGTCACGAGGAAGGACTACAGGGCATAAACGGCACATGTTTCAACCTCGAAGACTATTTGCAAATAAAGGACTCAAACCAAGCAAAACCTAAATGAAGACTCTGTAAATAAAATGATGCAAGTATATTGTTCATCCTTTACTTCTTCCTCCTATTGCAGCATAGCCATGGTAACCTATGCACTCGTACTAAACTTTAGGAAGGAAGGAAATGTCAGCAAAGTCTAACATAATGCCAGTAAAATGCCAACATAGCCTCCTCTATCCTCAAAATCAATGCAAAAAACACACATGAGGACTCTCTAAAGCAGGGGTCCCCAAACTACAGCCTACCACAACATTTGGAACGGCCCTTTGAACAATAGCAGAGACATATTTTAAAATGTTTTATTTTAAATGTTTTTCTCATATCATATCTGTACATAATAATAAAAAAAAGGTTGGCTTTCAAACTAAAATATCCCTTAGATATTAATAGAGTTCGAGGCACAGATCCAAAAATCCAAACAGATAGTTTTTCCGGTTTTTCCACTGTCATTACTAGAGCAGCCCCTAAAGGCGAATCACTGACACTACACGCCATTTGTTTTTGCACACGAGACTGCACGCTGAACGGAGAGCGCTATATTAGATTTATTATTTAGAATGTATAAACTATATAATAATATTTTAAATGAAAATATTCGTATATATTTCCTTTCGCACATTTGCAATTATTCAGCACTGTTTTTTGTTTGATTTTTGTAATACATTTCAGTACTATTTTACAGAGTGTTTTTTTTGTTTTTATTTGATCCAGGATCCATCGGTTGATTAATCGCTTATCGGCAAGTGCGATCCAACCTAGCTATCAGTATCGGTCGAACTCTAGTTATTAACATAGCCTGATTATTTATTAGATTCACCCACCAACCATGGATTAAAAATGTCATTATGATAGTAATGATGCTCTTTTAATAGGTTATATCTCTTGAAATGCAATGCTCATTTGGCTTTTGGTTCGATGCAGAACAAAATAAACTAATCTAGCATTAGAAGGCAAAATACACACATTTAAAATCAGAACACAATCTCTGCAATAATTATGTGGCCTTTACAGGAAAGAGTTCGGGGACCCGTGCTCTAAAGTATGCTATGGAAGGAATTAATAGAAGGAGAATTCTTGAATTCTTTTCTCAACCTGAGAAAAACACATTTAAGATGGATGTTCAGACAAAAAATTAAGCAATTCAGAATTTCCAGAGGATTTTTTTATTTTCAAATAATTTCTTTTTCATGTTAAAAAAGCCCTGATAGACAGAACATGTTCTCCTTCATGTAGACCAACATAATGATGAACCGACATAGAGGATACAAAAAAAACAAACAAGAAAAACAATTTTTACCATCCCAAATCCAAACTCCATTGAAAGGTTAAAATCAAGAAAATGTTAGAAACCTGAATGATGATGCCACGGCTTTTCTCTTCCTCATGCTTCCCCATTATGTAATGAAATCAATATCAAAAGCGAATAAAAAAATCTGCTATATTTGTTTAGAACTACTTCAACAGCTACTTCAGCATGAGACACTTTGAACATGTTAAAATAATACAATTCATTATTTTTTTTTTTTTGGGACGCAGCTGTCCAGAAGACTGGATTTCTTCTCAAACATCTGTTCATCCGTATATAAGGATTTGAGATTTGATCAATGGCACAAGGTCTCTCGGAGCTCCGGTGTAAATCCACAGCTAAACGGTCTAACAACCACCTGTTTATCCGTGGACGTTTTATGGACATCTGTGGAGTATCTCAAAGGTCACTGGCTGGGCTGAATAAACAAACACTTCCTGAATATATTTACACATAATGTGTATACCTTAGCAATTTAATGCACATTATGCACATGCTGAGACTTTTTACATCTCAGACCAATTAAAATCTCTTCATAACTAGTTTAATAAATGGGGAAGTAATGTATAAAAGAGAACAAAAATAAAAGAAAAGGGTTTTTGAAGGTATAAGATCGCTGACTCTTATTGCTCATTTATTAACGCATATCTGATTGTTTTGCACAGGAGCCTAAACACAGGTTTCTATCTATACACTCCCACACCAAATATCATTGTGTTAATCTGTATTAATCCATCCAAATGTGTATACAGTGCACTTGGATTACCATGTTCCTTCATTACTTCAACCACGTTCACAGTGTCCTCCTAAAGCAGGTGTGTCCAATCTTGTCCACAATCTTTGCCCTTTGTGGAAAAGCTGGACCGACCCCTGTCCTAAAGCCCTCGATCTGAACTACAGAAATCTGAGGTGTTTAATTAAGCCAGCGTCCATTAGTAATCGAGAGAACATGGAGGATTTGGCACCATCAAGTGGTTGGTAATGTGCAGTGCAGCGGTGATGTAACCACCACTGCAGCCAGACGATGTGATGAATTGGCCTCCAATGTGACTTTTCGACACTGTCTACAGTAACGTCACTAAACATTGAGTAGCCAGGAGTGATCCTATTTTGTTTCCAGGGTCATAGATCTGGTATAGGATCATATAACAAGGTCATTATCTGCAAATATTTATATCTGTATTCAGATTTAAAGCTAAACAGGTAGAAATGCCACAACGTCCAGTATGTTAGAAACAAGCGCAAGCCGAGCTCAGAAACCCTGGGCAAGACACCAGTTTATTGGATCATGTTAAGGTTTGAATCGTGAGTTCAAATCCCAGAACAACCAAGCTTGACAATGATGGACCCTCAAGCAAGGCCCTTAACCCTCAATTGCTTAGCTGTACTGTATAACAGATTTGAGACTGTATGTCGCTCTGGATAAGAGCGTCTGCCAAATGGCATAAAAAAATTAATAAAAAAAAAAAAAAAAAAAAACCCATACAAGCACATTTGCACACTGAATTATAATTTTGCATAGCGAATCCGACAGCTGGATTTTAGGAGGTGTAAGGAAACTGAAAAACCCAAAGGAAACCCACATGAATACAGCAAAGAAATAAGTTCAGGATCAAACCGGCGACCGTGGAGCCGTGGGGCAGTGGATCAGCTGATTACTCTGAAAGCTTGAATTGTCCCAGGCTCTGTGTTGAACATATTGCATGTGAATCAGAGAGAATTTGGTTTAGTGAAAAATAAGATTAATTGCACCAAATAAAAAAAATAATCACTGATTCAAATTCAGATCTCATCCAAAATGAGAGATAAAAAAAAACAAGCTGGATGAGGCAGTGAACTCCAGGGATCATGAGTTTAAATCCCAGCCACACCCGGGCCCCTGAGCAAAGCCCGTAAACACATAGCTGCTTAGTTTTATGAATGAGAAGAAAATGTAGGTCACTCTGTATAAGGGCGTCCAATAAATGCCATAAATGCAAATGTCTACTGAAATCGATCCAAATCCACCAAAGCGGCAGCAGCTGAAAAGATTTTTTTTTTGAAAATAAATTAAAAATCAAGTTCAATTCCAAAAATCGATTAAGATGAAGATACAGAAGAAAGTCTTGTAGATCTGTCTGACTCCTGTTCGAGTGCTGGAGCTGTACATAAAGTGCTGTAAGACTTTTGTATTAAATTTATGTCCTCTCCTGGAAGAACCACTGCTGGTGGGCTGAACTGGTACACGGACGCAGAGCAGGACCGGGACTGTCATTGTCTACCTTCTGCACGGCCTCAACACACTTCTGAGTCTGGACGTGGTACAAGGTTCCATCCTGGTAAAGCAGAGGACATAGAGGATACCATTATTTCAGTTTTTTTAAGAGTTTTCTTAGCAAAAAAATTCTAAAAATAAAGATGCAAAAAAAATAAAAGATTTAAACTCAGATTACGGCAATGGATCTGAAGGACACGAGTTAAAATCTCAGCTCCACCAAGCTGCCACTAGAGGGCCCCTGAGAGATCGGATAGCTGCTCAGTTGTATGAATGAGTATGAATAAGATAGATGCAAGTTACTCTGGAAAAGGGTATAAAAAAAAAAAAAATGAAAACGTGAATTTGATCTTAATGGCTGCACTGAGAACAGAACCGAAAACCTCGAGAGCAAATGTTGAGGTAGTTAATAAACTGTAACATTAATGCGATTTTATAGAACCATTTCAATTCTCAATATAAAAGCTCAAACTTCTTTTATTTAGCTTTAATTCTTTCTATCAGAATAAAAGACGGCTTTTCCAAACACAAAACCTTAAAGAAAGTGTTCCAGTCGTCTTCTATACCTACAGGCAAATACTGAAAAACATCTCTGAGTAGCACAGTGCAGATGTGATACATCTGCATTTCCCTTTAACTTTGATGTTTCTTACACAGTGGCACAAGGAAATCAATTTTAGAACTAGGAGTTAGTGATCCTGGACGTCTGCAGTTGTTTGTCGAGTCCGTCCCCCAGACGGGACTCGATCGTGACTTCCGAACTGGTAATGACGCAAACAATTGCACAACTGTGTGATGTCTGTCAGTAATGATGAAATATCAAGAAAGATGAATCAGGCTTCACTGCACCTCCATCACTTCATGCTTTAAAAGAGCAGTAACACAACACGACGTCGCGTTGGACGATGGACAGGATTAGAAATGAGTTTATTAGAGGGACAGCGCATGTAGGACGTTTTGGAGACAAGGTGAGGGAGGCGAGATTGAGATGGTTTGGACATGTGCAAAGGAGGGACATGGGGTATATCAGTAGGAGAATGCTGTGGATGGAGCCACCAGGAAGGAGGAAATGAGGAAGACCAAAGAGGAGGTTTATGGATGTGGTGAGGGAAGACATGCAGGTAGTTGGGTTGAAAGAGGCAGATGTAGAGGACAGGGGGGTATGGAGAAGAATGATCCGCTGTGGCGACCCCTAATGGGAAAAGCCGAAAGAAGAAGATGATTTCAGGATGTATGATACGTGCTGCAAACTAGTTACAACAATAGACAATTGATTTTGTATGTAACGTATAGAAATAACATATATATAAAAAAATTATAATATAATATAATATAATATAATATAATATAATATAATATAATATAATATAATATAACCATGAGGACAACGTCAATATTTAAGCCTCCTAATGTGACTGGATTTGTTGGCATGTCTTCACATTCTAAGGGTAAATGTTTGTTTATTTTCTTGAAGTAAAACAATTTATCCGACACACCAGGATAAATACAGGCTGTTTGCTGCGCTTTTAAATGCGAAGCCCTGCAGGGTTAGCCGCCGGCACCTCGTTCCATCAGTTACGAAATAACAGGCCCGAATGTCATTGTTTTTGCGATTACTCTCTGAGACCACTCCAAGGCCTCGGGCCTTCTCAAACCCGAACATCAGTGCAATCCAGAGTCTCAGATTTGCTGGTATAAAGCCAGCGATGGTCTCCTAGAGCAGCGGCCCCCAACCTTTTATGCGCCATGGACCGGTTTAATGTCAGACAATATTTTCACGGACCGGCCTTTAAGATGTGGTGTATAAATACAACAATATAAAATGATATGTTGCATAAAATTATAATTTTTTTTAAATATAAAAATAAACGTGAATCCACAGTGTTGTTTTTTGTTCATTTTGCTCGCTTGGGGGTTTGAATTTAGCGGTAATGTATTATGTGTTAGCGGCTGGAGCCCCTTTAAGAAGGTAGTGGATGGAGGTAAGACATGTGACCGAGGCATCATGACATGCATCAAGAGTGAGTCATAGACAGATGTGGCGGAGAGAATCCGGTCATTTTCCAAAATAAAACCATTCAGAATCAGATAATAAATAAAACGAAAATAATCTAAGTTATGTATTCTTTATGTGCGGCCCGGTACTAATTGACCCACAGACCGGTCCATGGCCCGGGGGTTGGGGACCACTGTCCTAGAGCACTCTGGCTGGATTTCTCACAAGAGTTTACTTTGAGTTTCAAAACTACGCCAGATTGAGCGTGTTCCCGCAATGAGCGTCTTGTCATATTCCAGCAGATGTAAAGCTATTAATCAGCATACAGTCAGCAAAAAAAAAAAAATACGGACTGAGCGATGACTCTCACGGCAACGAGTTTGCTAACTATAGTCCCGAGTGCCTTTTCTAAATATTCACTGCAGTTTCAGAAATGCCAAGTTGCTCATTACTGTGACTGTATATAAATAATCAAACACCTGCCGAAGTTAATTCATAGGCCTCCTGCTGCTTTTCAACTTCTCATGATTTTTCTTTTCCCTTCATACCACAGCACTGACGGCGTGTGTCTTACTGCTCACCTCTCTGAGAATAAACTTCTGGTCCTCAGGGACAGTTTGCTGGGGCTTTCGGCACAGATTGATGCTGAGGAAGGTGGAGATGGGATCGGCTACGGCACAGCCTGCGGGCTCTCTCGTGTTGTAGCGGATCTCATTGTCGGAAGAGTACTCGAAAAACTAGCACACGTGCAAATAACAGAGGATAAAAAAGACAGCAGGAGGATTTACAGATGCACAATGTTAGAAAGGCAACGAAGAGAACAAAGAAAATGAAACACAAATGGAGATTTACAGTGGAAGGCAATTCTGCATAGGAATTGTTCAAATGCCTCCTACCTGGTTTTGGCCCATCCCGTGGCACTGATACAAAATGATCCTGTTGCCCGCCACGTTATGGTCACTGGGAGGATTGTAGTCGAAGCAATAGTTAATCATTCCTCGATTCTTTAGCTGGAAGTAAGATCAGAATGAGAAAATGGTAAAAGAAATAAGACCAGACTTAAACTGGAAGAGATACATCTTTAACACGGCAAAAAATATCTGTCTAATTATAAGAAATAAATAAATTTTTTAAGAATATACAGACTAGTAACAAGTCAAATGATCTGCCAGTGCAGCAATATAATTACACGCAAGATAAAAGGCTTTAGAAAATTAAATGTCTTAAAATGAGTGGTAAAAAACTTTAAATAAAAAACTAAAGCATTAATTCCAGTCAATTTGGTTTAATTAAAATAAAACTAGCTTATATTTTTATTTAAACAGTTTTGCTTTTCTTACATAGTATGAAAAAAATCACCAGAGCTACTAAACAAGAGAATTCTATAAAGTCTTAAAACGAGACGAAGCATGTCAACAATTATTTAATGAAATGAAGAAGGTCTTGTAACACACAATAGTTACCACACAAAAGCAAAGCAACTTGCTGCTTGTAAAAATATTTAAAATTATTCCAACATGAAACATTAATGAATGTATTAGATCATTACTGAACACTGAAAGATATTCAACATGAAAAACTTGAAACTAAAAACCATTAATCTTTGTATAAAGAACATTCCAAAATATAATAACCATACTGAATGTTTAGAAAAAGTGTAGTACTTAATACTGCAGACTTTTATAATTTGTTATTAGGTACTAAATAAATGTGTTGGTGTTGTTGGCACCTGGCAACCTTAAAACCAGTTATTGCAGCTAAAATAAAGTCTTAAACAAAACAGTATAATGTACATTTACAGCATTTGGCAGACGCCCTTATCCAGAGCGAATTACAACTAAGCAGGGGAAGGTTAAGGGCCTTGCTCAAGGGCCCAGCAGTGGCAGCTTGGTGGTGGTGGGATTTGAACTTGTGACCTTCTGATCCCAATTTCAATGCCTTAACCACTGAGCTCCCACCTCTATAATAATAGTATAATAATAGTTTAAAAAAAATACTAGGCCTTGATGTCTCTGATGGTAATGAAGCTCAATTTGCAGGTAAAATAACTAACCTTAAGCTTTACTAAGTACGGATAAAAAAAGTTATTTTAAAACAAGCATAATAATCTTACACAATCTGCTCTTGCATAGTAGTTTATTCTTAAAATAAGATCAAAAGATTTTATGGCTAGCAAATAAAATTGTGTCTTGACTATATGAGGAGTTTTTGCAGTGTTGGCCATTTTACCATTCCAAACATGCCAGGTTGATCTTGTGGGACATGGATGTCTGGATAGACGTTCTCTAGGAACCATTTGAAGTCCTTACAGCCAAGACGCATTCTAAGTTTCTTCCTCTCGGTCACATCGCCATAGGCCTCCTAGAAACAAGAATGAGTTCATGACGATGGTTAGTAGCTTTAATATGCAGAACATTCAATGGCTCTTGAAATGTGACTGTATACATGTTATATTAATAAAGTCTAACTTTACAGAAAGCATACTACATAGAAATAATACAGATTAGTGCAGGGAAACAGGACATTTTGGAACTAGGAGTTGGAGACCCTAGCGTGTCAGGAATCGTTTGGAACCAGTGCAACCTTGTCGTTAGTTATAATGGAGCAGTGTAGTGGTGCACAACGAGCGTTCACTGGAAAACTTTTATAAGAATAGTGATAGTGTGAGCAAAGAAAAGAAGTGTCGTGTCAAAGAAACGGCTTCAGCCGAAATTCCCTCATTGCAGATCTCTCGACTGCCTTATTATAACTAATGGCAAGGGGTTCAAACGATTTCTCACTGGTTCCAAACAATTGACGATGCCCCAGGGTTGCCAACAGAACACAGGTGAGGTGCGTTTTTTCGTTTCCGTTCGGAAATTTCATTGGTCTAATGTTATGTCGCTCAGTTTTTTGGCCTGGAGTTTGTGAAACCAGGAAAAACCCATGAAAAATTCAAAAAATTAGCCGCTTCGTTGTTTAAGCCACAGGGTTCAAAGCGTAGGAAAAAAGTAGCGGCTTATAGTCCGAAAAATACGGTAATTAAGCACCCCTTCAGAAAAAAGATGTCAGTTCCATTAACTCCTATTCAAGGTATGTGAATGGTGGATTTTGGAAATGTGGAAGTTTTGCATTACACTGCGATCCAAACATGAAGTTTGTTGACCTGTGAATTCTTTACACTTTAAAGCATAAAAAGAAGTCTATGTTCACAGCTTCAATCAATGAAAGGGTTCAGGGGGTTTGGGTTTAATGGTTGCAGTGTCTCTCCAGTAGGGAGAACTATCCAGCTAGTTCCTAACAGAAGATCTCTGCCTGCTTCTCTATACGTATATTGTAATTCAAAGTCCTTCTGGGTATCAGTGTGCCCTTGGGGTATAACATTTACTGCTTTGCTTGTTTTGGCGATCAGGTTGCAGTTGACCTCATACCTAGTGTTTGATAGGCTAGAGAACAAATACAAAGATTAGATAAAAATAAAATTCACACAACCAGACATAATAGTATTGTTGAGCTGCAGTTAGAGAGCTTGTTACATCTACTGGAACTGGAAATGGCCAGATCCCTGTTATAAATTCACCCACAGCTTGCAGCAGAGCAACAAAGGGAGTTTACTTGGTAATCAGTAATTCTGAGGAAATGCAGTAGATAATTGTGTTCTCAGATTCATGAATGCCATACTGAAGCATTTTTCACTACACCAACGTTGTCATTACTATGTTGTGCATCTCTTTATGAGGAGAGTTCAACTGATTCATCGGTTTTGCCAATTATTCAGCACCAGTAGTTCAATATCAGTTCATACCTAATTTTTCTGGGTTGTACAATATGAGAGTGGCCTCTAGTGGTGAATCTAATGCCACAAGCTGTTTGTTTTGACACGCAAGACTCTATGCTATATTATTTTATCAATTAAAATTGATCATTTATTAAATATATAACTATATTTATTAGCTTATTGCTAGAACTATAGATTATCTGCAAATATCTATACCGATAGTTTTTCCGGGTTGCTTTATACAGTATGAGAGCGGGCTCTAGAGGCGATTCACTGATGTCAACAGCTGATTACTGATGTCTTTTTTATTCATTTTTGATGTTACTTTTTTATTTATTTATTTGTATTTCATTTACCTCAATAAGTATCAGATAATCAATATATTCATATTAATTTCTTTTAATATCTTATGTTATATTCATGATTCAGTACTGTTTTTTATTTTGAAATTTTGTAATAAATTTCAGTACTATTTTGAAGCCTTCTGTTTGTTTCGTTTTATTCCACTGCCCAGTTTATCGGTTGCTTAATGGGTTTTCCAATCCAACCTAGCTATTGGTATTAGTAAAATCCACGATTGGGTAACCTCTTATTATAAGAGCTGAATTCTCTCCAAATGGGTGCAGTGGAAGCAGTGAATTTAAAGTTTAAAAAAAAAAATTATAATCAAACGCCACAAATTACACAATTGAAGATGTTGATTGAAACTCAAATACAAAACACAAAATACAAAATACAAACTGTCCATCACAGTCAGCAAGTATGCCACCACCTAAGTTTATATGGGATGAACAAATTCAAAATCATCAAAAAAAAAAAAAAAAAAAGACCAAACAGTATAAAAAAATCTGTTATTGTGCAGCTGTGAATTTGTTCTTTTCTGTTTCATTTCTGCTGTCGTAGCATTCTCAAAGAACACTAAACTGCTCCCAAAAGGTTACAGAGTCAAAAGTGTTTGTAAAGCTCATCCTCACAAAAAAAAGCTGAGCACTGTGTGGAAAATGATTTCTTTTGTGTATTAAGTGCAGAGGCAATTTTTTTTCCTGTCACTACAATGGAGAAATTTGCCATTACTGCAAAACACAATGTCACTAGCCACAAAAATAAAAGCAATTCACTCACAGAGGGATGCATGCCATAAAAACATAACAAGTACACCTGCTGAAAAGGCCAACTGTGTTAGTTTCTCCACACGGTTTTGTACACATCAGCCATTTCCATGAAGTAAAATAGATAAAGAATATACACTCATTTAAGCATTCTCATTCAGCATTGTGTATCCAACAAAGAAAGGTAGATTTAACAATATTTGGCTGCACAGGAATAGTTATAAATACCTAATCATGGCAGAATACAACGTGGGAACGCGTTGACGTCCTTTCTGAGATGCAAAAAAAAAAGCATTTACGGTGATAGAAACCAGCTTTTGTGTGTATGTTTTTTTTATTTAGGCACACAGCACCTTGCGCAAAAAAAAATTTAAATAAAAAATTCACAGATGTCTCTGCTGTTTGTGCACTGTCAGTATAATAATAATAATTACAATTATAGGTCAAAAAATTAATCGGTTTTGCAGATTAATCGGCACCGATTGTTGATTGCTGGATTGCAAACATCCATACAGATAGTTTTTCCAGGTTGCACTATACAGTACGAGAGCGGCCTCTAGAGGCAAATCACTGACACCACGTGTTGTTGTGTCTTTTTTTTATTAATTTTGGATGAAACTCTATTTATTTGGAGTGTTACTTTTTTGTTTCAGTTTGAATGCGTCTTTTATTTTCCTCAATATTTATTAATATAGCTAATATATTCATATTTATTTAATTTAGCACATTTTTATGATTCAGTACAGTGTTTTATATATATATATATATATATATATATATATATATATATATATATATATATATATATATATATATATATATATATATATTCTGTTTTGTTTCGTTTAGTTTTTTAAACTACAAAGAAAATAGGTAACAGAGAATTATTTAGTGCCGAATACAAATCAGCACATTTTTAATTGTATACTGTGCCAAGAAACACTGCGGGGAAAAATAGCAGGACCTGGGGTGTGTGATAAACACTGTTATTAGATGTGTGAATTTCATTCTCAGCCAGGGTCTATGTCTCAGACAGTAATGTGTTTTTTTTGGAGAAAAAAATAAATGTGTTTTGTGTGTATTGTGCCTACAGAGGCCTAAGACAAAGAATGATGACCAAAGAAAGCAAGGTTATGTAGGACCTCGTAGGTTAAACAGAGCTGTTTGTGCCGAGTGCGGTTTAGGAGATAAACAAAAATAACATTGTGTCGGCTCGCTGGTAAACGCTCAAGCAGACTCAAGAGAAAACATGAAGCAATAAGTCTTAACCTCACTTCCACTTTTGGACAATCAATGTGTGCTCTGGAAGTCTGATTACGGCAAGTGTATAAACAATGGCTTAAAAAACTCAGTTTTGTAAGCAATCTCTTCTAAATATTTAACAAAAACACGTACCAATATAGAATTTGGCAGATGCCCTTCAATTTCCTCATCCACGTTCACCTCATCCACTGAGCTATTACTATTCGTGGAGCATTTTATTACTGATCAGTCAACTGAACGATCAGTATAGCAGGTGCTAGATTTCTTCACACCACTGTCATGATAAAAAAAACTAAAAAAGTATGGAACAAAACAGCTTCAGCAGTTGAAGAGAGACACTGAAAAAGTGTCACAGGATTGAAAATTCTGCAACGTCAAAAATTTGCATTTTACTTACAATGCATATATTTAAAGATGGTGAACATTCAAACGGAAAGAAAGATCGTGGTGAAAACATACTTGTGGCGCAACACTACAATAAAGCAGTGGGGGTTGGGGGGGGGAGTAAAACATGACACGATTAGTGTAAGACATGACACAATTTCTACACCCATTTATACTGCTTATGAGAAGCCCAACATTTGTCTACGCCTATATGACAGAAAATTGATAAACATCTTGCAGGTCAACTTGAAAACCAGACAGGCAGCAATGTTTTTGCTCACACGTGACCAGTGACTCTTGCTTCCCTGTTGCCACCTGCATAGTCACACATGAAGTATAAACCAATACAGTAAATAATACTACCTCTATTTGCTGAAAAGGTTGTCTGAACTGTCTATAACCAAAACCATTAAATGTTGAATATATATATATATATATATATATATATATATATATATATATATATTCAACATTACTGGGATGTGAACTCACCACCCTCCGATGATATGTTCAGTATGAGTTACCACTTCTACTGAACATATCATCAGAGGGTGGTGAGTTCACATCCCAGTACCATCAACCTGTCACTACTAGGCCCTGAACTGCTCGGCACGGGCGTCTGTCAAATTCTGCAATCGTACGTATTAATGGCATATATTTAGAATTTATTTTTTTTAAATCAGAGATCGCTTACAAAACTGAGATATCAAAGTGTTTTTTTGTACTTTTTTTTATTTATACACTTGCTTTGATCAGACCTCCAGAGCACACATCGATTGTCCAAAAGTACATGGAGTGAGATTTAAGCTTTAAAGAAGATTTAAGAGGAAAGCATTAAAATAAAAGGTGCCTGGATATGCATTATGAAGATCCTGCCATGAAGCTAATTGTTCTATATTTTGGTTATTTCTTTTTTTTCATTTAGAATATTCCACAGGAAAGTTGTGATTTTCTTGCATATCCCTTGGTAAAGAGAAAGCAGAATCCCCAGAATACCGTAAAAAAAAAAAAAATGCTGAACCCGACAATGGCATGTACTAACAGACTAATCAGCCAGGACAATTTTAACACACACACAGTGGCACTTCATCAGCGCTTGGATATGAAAAGGAATTTGTGGTTTTGTCTTCATCCTGTAAGACTTCAGAGGGCGAAGCAGCTCGAGGCACGGGAGCTTGTTCAGGTGAATGTGTATGCTCAGCACACATCTCTGCCACCTCAGACACTGTGGAGTGCTGAGCTATGGGCCACAGAGGAGCACTGCAGGAGCCGAATTGCGGGCGACAGCTGTTGGAAGCAGAACCCGGTCGAACCTATTTAGCAGGGCTGAGTAGTGATGGATGACTTCCCCTACTGATGAGAAAATGATTCATCAGACTGCAATGGCCAAACAACCAGCTGGGTGCCCTGGGTACCATAAAACCAGATGCGTAATGATTCAGAATTGCAACTGGGCCTTGTTTATTTTGTGTGGGGTTTTTTTTAAAGTAGTTCACTACAAACTAACTGTATTTACACTGTATCAAATAAACACGTAATAGCGCATCACACAGTGAAACTTTTTTTTTTTTTACCTAATTGCGAAGTTTAGCACCAAAATTGTACTTGTCATAGTGAAGGTTGTGTCCCAGAGAAACTAAAAGTTTAAGTAAAGTAGAAATGGAGGTACCAGTCCGAATCTAAGCACCAGTACTACATCTGATTCAGATTTTCAAACGTTACTGTCTGTCTAATGCTTTGAACAATGAACATTGTCTTAAAGCAGCTTTACGCGATAAAGCGGTTATTTCTTTTTTTTTATATTTTATTTAGAATACTTTACTGATCCCACAGGGAATCCCAGCGATGTTAGGAAGCTGGGGCCAGAGCACAGGGTCAGCTATGATACAGAACAAAGGGAGGGTTAAGGGCCTTAATCCAGGGCCCCATGAGTTGCAGCTTGGCGATACTGGGACTTGAACCGCCGACCTTCCGGTAAATAACCCATTTAGAGCTTTAACCCCTGAGCTACCACTTTTCCTTAATATAAACATTCCTTATCTCCTTACAGCTTTAACATACATGAAATCAGACATCAACGTTAGTTTCATGCCACATCAACCTACAAGCCCTGCACACCCACCCCAGCTTTGCATTATATCTGTAAAAAAAAAAACATGGCTGGTGTCTTATTTATCTTGAGTGCATCAGTTTTCCTTGCACAACATTCTCTGTGCTTAAGAGGAACAGAGCGCAAAGACAGACTGACACTAATCAAGGACAAATAAAAGACACTGTAATCGTATACTGAGCTCTGAGAATGTCACCTCAGACACCGCAGTGAACTCGGTAAAGTCTGTCACTCAATATGTTCACAGCTTGTGTGAATACGTGTGTGGCTAAGCCAGGCATCTGTATCTTATTTCTCAAAGCCCTGGTAATCAATCAGGGTCTGTTTACGCTGTTGTTGAGCAACCATTCGCAAGACCCGAACGTGATAAATGGATCTGGAAGAAAAACAAAGCGATAAGGAGAAGTACAGGATGACAGGAAGGACAGCGAGCGTACCAGGCGAGCGTGGGGGTTTCTGTGGTAGTACAGCTCCTTGTAGTTGTCCATCCAGACTTCTGCGGCCCGCACACTGTTGGCCAGAGCTTTGCTCCGAGAATAGGGAGCCTTTTTAGGAAAGACATGGCCAACATGGGAACAGGGATGGACCTCTAAACTCCCTCCACACTGCCAGATCTGGGAAAATAAAAAGGACAAAGAAGGACTTAGTCTCGTGCACAATACAGCCAGGGCTCGTTCTGGAATTTTCCCACCTGTGATGAATAAACTGATACAAAGACATTAGAAAAATTAGCATAACCCAATATATAGTACACCAAATAGTCCAAATTACGAGTTAATGTACAAATGTCTTAGGGACATGCAAAAGAAATAATGCTAGGTTTCTACAATTATTCAAATAATATGCTAAATATATACTAAAAATAAAGAACAGTGAATAGTGATTTTGCATATTACTAGATGTCTTTTCTGAGATGAAGTGTTTTGGTTTTAGGTTTTGAGTTTTTCCAAATTAAATATCGAACACACTAAAAAATCAGTGTACTATATTTGTAATTCAGCAGTCACTATCTGTTAAGTTCCCACCGAGGCCTTCAGTGGTGTTCTGCCTGAATCAATCTACCTCTTAATACCATCATTATGATGCCACTGCTATAGAAAACATCGAAATTATATTATTATAGAGAAATGCAATATAACAGAGCATTGCATCAAAGAAAAGAATCCCCCACACAGTGAGAATGAATGATTAATGATTAAGGATTACTGAAGCAAGAAACCCAATGAACACAATTCAACAAGTCTCCTTTCACTGTAGCCACAGCCGCAACACCAGCATACATCATCTCTAGCAGAAGCATCGATATTAACCTTATAAAATGACACCGGGTTTTCCGGGGTATTTAAAATGAAGGTGTGTTTTGTACGATTATACGGGAAAGAAAACAAAAAAATTATAAATGGTTCATGGAAAAGCTTTTTTTCATGGAAAAGACATTTCCTCATGATTTTCAGCTTTTCTTGAAAAGTCAGTTTTGTAAATGTAAGTGTATCTGTGACCAAATCAAGTTCCTTCTCTTCTGTCTGCCATTGTGGAATGAAAAACAGCTATTTAATCCACACAAATACAGTATATTTGAGCTCACGCAGTTTGCCACAGATGTGGTATGCGAGCTCTGACTAGTGTTCTCTCTGACAATCCAATCAAAGGTCGTGAAAATGCCAACATTATTGTCACCAACTCAAAATCTGATTGGTTAAACAACCTTAAAGCCTTTAAACAACATGCACTTCACACTACAGGTGCCTTCACTGCTGATTCTGAAGGTCTCGTGACAGATTTGGACAACACGTGATGCTCTGAGGGTCTGCCACTGTAATTTAGTAATATGAGATGATCAGACAGGGGTGTGTACTTTTGGAAGACACTGCATGTCAGGCGGTCAGCAACTTGTAAATGACTGTAATCACTGTAATTGGTTATTGTTATAACAGCATAATGGCACTTATTCTTAAATAGTCAGTGCATCATGACAGCTGGAGTTGGAAATGGCAATTGGAATGCAATTGGAATGACAAAAAGTGAAAAGAAATGAATAAATAAAGCATTAAATTACCCTGAATGAGA